>NC_056747.1:105103812-105276312 GCF_019279795.1 Protopterus annectens
TCACTAATCTGGTCTATAACCTTAAACTTAAATTTGTGGTTGGGTGAATTTTCTGTATGCCTAGCTAGTGCGTTCTGTTTTTCCCCTCCTAATGGCATACAGGTGTTCATAGATTCTTTCTTTTAACTTTCTATCTGTTTTCCCTATATAGAAAACAGGACAGAGAATGCACTGAGCTAGGTATATCACCATTTTAGTGTTACAGTTGTACCTACCTATGATGGAATACTTATGGTTACCTATAGAAAAATATTGTCCGGTTGCAATGGATCCATAGTAGTTACAGTTTTCACATTTAAACATCCCCGGAGTCCTTGCAGCATTTACTATAGGAGTTTCTATTAAGTTTTTCAAATTTTTACCCTTCCTGTAAGTAACAATAGGTCTGTAGCCTATCTTATTAACTAATTCAATCTAATTTTTTAACAGGTTCCAGTTTTTGTTGATAATTTTCTTAATTTCAGCTGTACCAGTACTGAATGTTACAGTGAAACTACTATTGTATTGACCACCTTCCTTTGAATGTGTGTCTATGTGGGTGGTAGATGTTACTACTCTCTCCTCCATAGTTAATTCCTTTTCTGTGTTTATAGTACTAGTTCCACATAGACAAAGTACTGGTTTATAAAAACCTATCTGACGTTTATGTGACACTTCTATTACCACTTCATTGACAAAACCTGTGGGGTAACCTCTTTGCAAGAACATTACACTTAAGTCCTGGCATTCAGTGCAAAAATCTTCATTTGTTGTCACCATTCTGGCTGCTCTTACGAGCTTCCCTTTTACAACTGATTTTTTTGTACTGAAAGGGTGTGCACTTTTGTAGTGCAAAAATGCATTACAATAAGTTGGTTTTCGATATATAGATGCTGTATATGCATTTAAAGCAATGTCTTTTTTCAATAGTACATCTAAATATGCTATAGTTTCCTTACTAAAATTTGATGTAAATTTAAAAAAATTGGTACTGTAGTTCATTGCTTGTAAGATTATAGTAGCTGAAGCTTCATCACCTCTTAGCACTATAAAAATATCATCCAAGAAGCGTGTATAATGT
Organism: Protopterus annectens; assembly: GCF_019279795.1. Classification (NCBI taxonomy): domain Eukaryota; kingdom Metazoa; phylum Chordata; order Ceratodontiformes; family Protopteridae; genus Protopterus; species Protopterus annectens. Next base: position 105,104,873 of record NC_056747.1, read on the forward strand.
TCTATCAAGTTCATTATACTGGGGTTGTTGAATAAGTAAGTGTGTTCCCAATGGGCCATCACCATGTTAGCAAAACTCGCACCACATGGTGAGCCCATTGCTACCCCTACTAGTTGTAAATATGTAAACAGATCATGTTATTGAACACGATATAGTTGTTGGATAAAATGATACCCAACAGTGGAGGAGAGGGTAGTAACTACTGTGGATCCATTGCAACTGCACAATATTTTTCTATAGGTAACCATAAGTATTTCATCATAGGTAGGTACAACTGTAACACTAAAATGGTGGTAAACCTAGCTCATTGCATTCTCTGTCCTGTTTTCTGTATAGGGAAAACCGATAGAAAGTTAAAAGAAAGAATCTATGAATACCTGTATGCCATTAGGAGGGAGAAAACAGAGAACGCACTAGCTAGGCATACAGAAAATTCACCCAACCACAAATTTAAGTTTAAGGTTATAGACCAGATTAGTGAAAATGCACATGAAGGACCAGCGTCACTACTGTTAGAACAGTTTGAGTTATTATGGCAACTTCGATTAAATGCTAATCAGTTTCTAGGAATTAATGAAACATGCACTATTCTCCCCTACTTAAAATTAAAAAGTATGTGGAGATAACTTGCTTAAATTAAGCAGTGAGCCTATGGATTAGTCCCACACCTAAAGAATTTTATTCTTAATGGTTACATATTAACCATGTTTTTTAACATGCATTATTTTAATACCTTATGTATAAATAAATTTATTGTTGATCGAATAGTGAAGGATGTAGGTTTTTTATTTTGAGGGAGAATGTACTACATTGCATTATATTGTTCTTTAATTAGGGCCTTCAACTCTGTATTTTTAACTATAGTAGAATTTTAATTAAGTGACGTGTTAGTTAACTAATTCTAAGAGGTTTAATTAAGACATTGGTCACATGATTGGATTGTTGAAATATTTAAGAGTGCCTGTTAAGATGATTCTTTTATCTGATGAGGTCCAGCCACTGTGCTGGACGAAAAGCGCTTAATAAATAGAGTTTGTGGTGTTTTTAAGACCCATATATATATATATATATATATATATATATATATATATATATGTGTGTGTGTGTGTGTGTGTGTGTGTGTGTGTGTGTGTGTGTGTGTATGTATGTGTGTGTGTGTGTGTAGTTGTGTTGGCAGTTGGTGTATTGTCCATCTAGGGCTTGTTTAAGGGTGCACATCACAGCAGCACTCTGTTTTCTGCTTTACACTAATGTAATTATACACGGGGGGGGGGGGTACTGTATTCTTAGGATCCACTCTACATCTGAAGACAGCACAAAGCCTTCATGACTTGGTATTAAAATGTGTAACCTACAATAGCAAGAACACAGTGGCCTGCCATGTGAGTCACTGCAGCTATAGTTGTAAATAAGGGTGGAAAAAACACACGAGTACATTGTTGAGCTGTGTTGTGTCCTCTATCAAGTCCCCGTTACATCTCATGTGGGCCTTACATTCCATAACTGCCATCTCAAAGTGCATGTTCTTTCATCTCACAGTTCATGCTGGATTGGGCTGTGCTGATGGTTACACAGCCCACCCTTGCATTCTAGTGTATTTATGTGGTTTCAGTACTGTGACAGTAGAGCTACCACTTTAATGCTGACATGATGGCAACCTGATTAAGCTTTTTGTTTGTGTGTGTATGTGTGTGTGTGTGTGTGTGTGTGTGTGTGTGTGTGTGTGTGTGTGTGTGTGTGTGTATGTGTGTGTATATATTGTTACTGGTCTATAGTTTTTAAGGTAGCTTGCAGGTTGGCTCAAGTAGGAGCATTGTTTTTCCTGTTGTTAGTCAGGCTGGTGTCTGTTTGGTGTGCACATATAAACAGTTCTTACTCTAGGCTAAATCTTCATGCAAAGATGTTAATACTTTTAGCCAGAAGTTAGGTACTGCATCTGGGCCTGGGGTTTTCCAATTTGAGGCTTTTCTTAACTTTGTTTCAATCTCTCTGGCTGTTACTTCATCCCATTTCATATCCTGTACCTTTAAACTTTTTATTCTTTCTTTTACTTCTTCTATCCATTTAGCATCTTTGTTATGTTCCACAGGATCTTCATAGATACTTTTCCGAAATGTATCTATTTCTTCTTTTTTTGGTGGTCTTTCATTTCCTTTTACCTTATTTCCCAGTTCTCTATAAAACTTTTTTGGGTCATCATTTCATCAATAAATTGCTTATTTTATACTTTTTCTTTATATTTATCGACATATCTTCTAAGTTTTTCTGTCAGTGCTGATATTTTTAGTTTATTATTTGCAATTGTGCACGATAATTCCTGATCTGTTATAATAATGCACATTGCTTTTATCACGTCTATCTTTCTAAGTATTTTTGTTGATCTGTTCCCTCTTTTATACTCCTTTATCAATGACACTTCTTGTCTTAATTGCTTTATAGTTTTCTCTATTCGACACTTGCATGATGGCATTCGATTTCTCCCCATCATTTCCCTTAATTCCCTGTGTAGTGGTAGGGCTTTATGTGTTATTAATTTAGCTGCACAGTAATGTATCCTATTTCCTTTTGTTATATCACATGGATCTCTATGGACTGTCCTAATTATGGTGCTCATTTGTTTTATCAGACTTCTAACTTTTTGGATTTTATTGAACTACTGCAGTCAATTTCTTTCATTGATCATAATATGTCTCTCCATCTCTATTAAATCAAGCAACTCTTCTCTTAGATCATATTTTTCTAAACTTAGGGTACATTTTTTTGCCCTCCATTTCCTGTGGACATTCTATAGAAAGTTTCCCAAATTTTTGGGTTTTAAATTTTCCATTTTTTTCTTTCGAATTACTCACTTAATTGTTCAGATTTCCTTTTTACCTTCCCTGCTTATACTCCATAATTTGTATTTCCGGGTCCTTAATTTACAGAAATTAATTTTCCCTCCACTTCCTTATTTTTTCCATTGCCTGTCCTTTTTTTTTTATTTTACTAAATCTTCCATTTCTACTTACCCTTTTTTTTTAATTTTCATTACAATTTTTCTTTTTTTTTTTTTTTTTATTTTTTAAATTTCCATGTGTGTTTTCCATTCTGTTAGTTTATTTGCCCTTTTGTTAAATTAGTTTTCTCCTTGTATATTGTTTAATTTTTTTTTTTCCCCTGTATATTTTTTCATTCTCTCCCCTTTTTTGGGTTTTATTCATTTTAATTTTGTTTTTTTTAATAATTTTGTTTTTATTTCCTTCTTTTTTTAAATTACTCTTGTTTATTTGTTGTTATTTTTTTTTTATTTTTTGAATTTTTTTTTTTTTTTTTTTGTATCTTTTCCTTTTTTTTAATTAAGGTTTCTCCTTTGAAAATTGCCCCAAATATCTCTTTTTTCTTTTCCATTGTATTCTTTTTATACTTTTAAAAATTTAAAAATTTTTTTTAAATTTTATCCTAATTTCCTTTTATTTTGGGTTTTATGCCCCCATTTTTATTTGAATTCAAGTTTTTTCTGAAGTTTTTCTTTCCTTATTTTCTTATTTTCTTATATCCTTGTTAAATTTAGGGCCTTTTTTTATACTTTTATCTTTCTTACCCTCCCACTTTTAATTTTATTTTTTATTTTTATTTTGACTCATTCTTTTTAAAAAGCCTCTTTCCTGGTTGCATTTAGAATATTTCCCTCTTAGGATTTTTTTTTTTTTGGGTACCCGGTTACGGGTTCCTTTTTACGGGATTTCCCCATTTATTTTTTTAACTATTTCCCTTTGTAATTGTTAAAAAATTTTATTTACCCATTTTATGGTTTGAAAAAGGGTCCATTTATATTTTGGGGTGAATTTAATTTTAAATTTCTTCTTGTGTTTATCTTTTCCCTTACATTATTTTTCCTTTCTGTTCATTTTGTTTATCTGGATTTCTTATTTTTACATTGTTTTCTCATCCATTTTTAACTTGTTTCCTTCTCTTTTTAAACATTGTACTGCATTTACCTAAAGTTTTTTGTATTAATTATCTTTCTTTTTTTTTCCTTTTTCCCAATTTTAAAAGTCCCATTCTATAATTTTTCATAGAAATTTTTATAATTTTTTTTTAAATTTTTTTTTAATTTACTCCTTTTCCTTTTTTTTCTGTTTTCCTTTTTCCATTTTAAACTTTTACTTTTTTTTTTGGGGTTTATATTGTACTCATTCATTTTTTAAATTGTTTTCCTTTTTATTGTTTAATACATTACTGATTCTTTCTTGTAAAATTTTACTGAATTTTTTTGTTTTACCTGGGGCCTCATTTTTTCATTTCCCTTTTACCATTTTTTAAAATTTACTTTTTTCATTTTTATAATTTTCCTAAACTATTCCTTAATTTTACTTTACGGGCTTTACCCCTTTTTTTAAAATTTGTATTGGCATTTTTTTTTTAAATTTGTCTCTTCTTTTTTTTATAATTGCTAAATTCATTCCATTTTTTTTTTTGCTTCTTTTTTTTTTTACTGCACCCCCTATTTTTAAATAAATTTCTAATTTTAACCTATAGATCCTACTAATTTTTTAATTGTTTTCTTTCAACTCCATTTTTATACATTTTCACCACCGTTTTTTATAATTAAACCCCAAAAGTTAAACAATTTTTTATTAAAAATAAAACCTTTTTTAATTCCTTAATTTTTTTATTTTTTGTTTTACTTATTTTGTTCTTCCTTTTCCTGTTTAAAAATTTCAATTTTATTTTTGTTTTTTTGGGCCTTAGAAATTACTTTGTTTGTTTTTAAAATTTTTTCTCAGTGTTTTTTCCCATTTTACTCTTTTTTTTGGTACCATTTCACTTCTTTCCCTTTTTTTAATTTTCCCTTCCTCTCCATTTTTATACACTTCATTAACTTTTTTAAATTTACACTTTATCTTTTTTTTAAAATTTAATGATTTACCCTTGCTTATTTTTCTTATTTTTTCCTTTTTTTTGAATTTTTTTTTTTCCTTGACTGTATTTACCCCTTGTTTTCTTTTGCTTCTTTCTAATTTTTTACTTTCACTTCATTTTTTTTAATTTACTCCTTCCCATCTTTGTTTTCTTTTTGTCTTTAACTCCATTTTTTATTTACTACTTCTTTTCTCATTTTTTCTTTCTGATCTTCTATTTTTATACATTTTTCTTTTCCCTTTTTTAAAGTACTCTTCCCCTTTTTATCTTAATGCTTCCATCTATTGTTTATTTTTTGTTTTCATTTTTTATTTTAATTTACTCCTTCTATCCCATTTTTTTAAAATTTCCTTTTTCCCAATTTTATCTTGTCTGATTTCTTCATTTTTTTTTTGATTCCACCCATTTTTTTATTTTGTACTACCTCCATTCCATTTTTATACTTGTCTGTTCTGCTCATTTTTATAATTGTACTAAATTTTCCCACACTTTATTTTTGCTCCCTTTCCCTTGTATATTCCTTTTGGGATTTATTCTTTTTCCATTTCTCCTTTTGGGTTTTATTGCTCCTTCACTTTTTTAAATTGTTTTTTTCCATTTTTCATTGATCCTTCTATTCCATTTTTTAAAATCACATCTACTTGGGTTTTACTAACCTTATTAACAAACTTTTTTCTTTAATTTCCATTACAATATTTTTCTTTTTTCTTTTTTTTTTTTTTGTTAAAATTTCCTATCTGGATTCTTTGCCTGGTTGAAATATCTTTTCTGTTTTCTGAAATTTTTTGCTTTCTTTTTTTGCCTATTAAATCCTTTTTTCGTCCCAATTTTTCGGTTTGTTTTCTGTTTTCCCTTTTGGGCTCCTTTCACTTGGATTTTTTAAATTTTAAATAATTCATTAAAATTATAACATTATTAAATTTTTAATTTTTTTCTTTTATTTTTTTGGGTGATCTTTTTTTTTAATTTCTTTTTTGGGCCTGTTTTTCTTTTGTATTTTGGGTCCCTTTTTTTAAAATTTTGGGTTTTAAAAATTTGACTATGATTTTTTCTTTTTTTTTCTATTTTTTTTTTTATTTAAACATTAAATTTTTCTTTAAAATTTCCAATCTTTTTCCTTGTGGTTTTAAATCCAATTTTTTATTTGACATTTTTTGGGTTTTTTCTTTCCTTAAATTTCTCCTAATTTTGTTTTTTGTTGGAATTGGGGGTTTTCTAATAACATCTTTTCTTCTTTCTTTTAGACTAAGTGTCAGAAACAATTTAATTTTTTGAGTGTACTTTTTAATTTCTTTTATTTTGGGACTTAAAGTTTTCTTATTTTTACTTTCTAATCCATTTTTTTTGTTTTTTTGGCCTTTTTTTTTGATTTTGTTGCTTTTTTAAGGTTTTTGGGGGGCCCGCCCATAGAAAATTTTTTAGGAAACCTTATTTTCCTATTTTTCGTTGCCTCCATGGGTTTTATACGGGATTTGCACCCCTTTTTTTTTTTACCATTTTTTATTTTATAAAAATACGCCTATATTCAGCATTTTTTTGTGATTGGTATGTAATTTAAGATTACAATTTTAATCTTTTATCATTCTTTCCTTTTTTTTCCATTTCTCCATTTTATCCCCTTTAAACCCTTCTTCCTTGTTTTATTATTACTTATTGTTATAATTGTTCTATTCCTTTTTTATCCCATTTACTGTTTTTCTTTTTTTAAAACCACCTTCCTTGTTTTCATTACCCCTTTTTATTTTTTTAACTTGTACCCTTTTTCTTTTTTTAAACTTGAGCCTTCCCTAATTTTTAATAAATTTTATCACAAGAATTTTTTTTAAATTCATTTTTTTTAAAATTTACTGCCTTTTATTTTCTACTTCTCCTTTCTTTTTGTTAAATTACTGTTTCTTTTATTTGTTTATCTTATATTTCTCTTTCATTTGGGGAAATTATTAAATTTTTTAAATTTATCATTTATTTTTTTTAATAATTAATTTATTTTTTTTACCCTCTGTCAACATTGTACCTTCAATCATTTTGGAAATTTACCCCTTTAAAATTCCTTTTTATATTTTTATTTTCCAACCCATTTTTTAAATTTCTGCTATCTTGCTTTACTTGATGTTTTATGAATTCAAATTTGTTTTCATTTTTTTACCCTTGTTTATCCCTTGTTAAATTTCCAAATTTTTTTACTTTGACTTTACCCTTTTTTATTTGCCCTTTCTAACCCATTTTAAAAATTTAAATTTTCCCCATTTTAAATTTTTAATTTTACTAATTTTTTAAATTCCTCCTTTCACCCCATTTTTACATTTACTCACTTTCTTTTGGGTTTAAATTTAGTTCACCCATTTTCAATTTTTTCAAAAACATTTGTTTAAATTTACTATTTTTTGTTTTAATTTGTACTTTTTTTTTTTAAATTTGTCCATTTTTCCATTTAATTGATTTTATTTTTTTTCCCTTTATTTTCTTTTTTTAAATTTGAAAATTTGATTTACAATTATTTTTATTTGTACTGCACTTCTTCTTGTTTAACTGTACTCCCTTTCCCATTCCATTGTTTTACATTTACTGCATTTCATCTCCATTGTTTATACATTGTACTCCTTCATCCCATTTTTATACATTGTACTGTTCTTTCCATTTTTTACTTTTTCCCCCCTTTTTTTAAATTTACTCTTCTACCCCTTTTTTAATTTACTGCACTTCTATCTCCTTTTTTATAATTGTACTTTTTCTCCATTGTTTAAAATTTACTGCACTTCTATCTCCATTGTTTATACATTGTACTTCTATCTCCATTGTTTATACACTGTACTGCACTTCCATCTCCATTGTTTATACATTGTACTGCACTTCTATCTCCATTGTTTATACATTGTACTGCACTTTCATCTCCATTGTTTATACATTGTACTGCACTTCTATCTCCATTGTTTATACATTGTACTGCACTTCCATCTCCATTGTTTATACATTGTACTGCACTTCCATCTCCATTGTTTATACATTTAAATGCCTTCTTCTCCATTGTTTATACATTGTACTGCACTTCCCCCATTGTTTATACATTGTACTGCATTTCCCTTCTCCATTGTTTATACATTGTACCTCACCCTGTTTATACATTTACTTCTTCCCTAAATGTTTATCTTTACTGCCCTTTATCTATTGTTTACATTTACTACTTCTCTCCATTGTTTATAATTGTACTTTCATCTCCATTTTTTATTTTCCTTTATCTCCATTGTTTATCATTGACTGCATTCTTCCTTTTTATATTTATCACTTCATTCCATTGTTTATACATTTCTACTTCTATTCCATTGTTTATACATTGTACTGTTCCTCCTTTTACTTGTACTGCACTTATCTCCATTGTTTATAATTGTTGCATTTATCTCCATTTTTCATTGTACTCACTTCACTCCATTTTTTAAATTTTGCATTATCTCATTGTTTATACATTTTGCACTTCTATCTCCTTGTTTAAAATTTCTGCATTTATCTCCATTTTTATCATTGTATCACTTCCTCCATTGTTTTACATTTTGCATTTCACTTTTTCTTTTTATTCTTCTCCATTTTTCTTTTTTATACTTTCACCATTTTAACATTGTTCATTTCTCCTTTTTTTTTACCCCTTCTATTCCATTGTTTATTTTACTGTTTCCCCTTTTTTTACTTTCTCACTTCTATCTCCATTTTTTACTTTCCCCTTTCCTTCCATTTTATACTTTTCCCCTTTTCCCATTCCATTTTTTCTTTATCTTCTCTCCATTTTTTATTTTTTACTCCTTTTTATACTTTGGGCATTTTCCTTTTTTACTTTACTGATTCATTCCATTTTTACTTTTACTCATTCCACTCCATTTTTATTTCTCATTTTTCATTGTTTATTTGTCTGCACTTCTTCTATTGTTTATCTTTTTTTCTTTTATTTTATAATTACTGCATTTATTTTTATTTTCACTTTCATCTCCATTTTTAAATTGTATAATTCTATCCCCCTTTTTATCATTGTACTCCCTTCTCTCCATTTTTTCATTTTTTTCCATTTTTATACATTGTCTACTTTTTCTCCATTGTTTTACATTGTTGCACTTTATCTCCATTGTTATACATCTGCACTTTATCTCCGTTGTTATATATTGTTATTCACTCCATTTTTACTTGTTGCCTTCTACTCCATTGTTTTCATTGTTGCACTTCTTTCTTTTAACTAAACTTACTTTCAACCCTACCATTTTTTTCTTTAATTCCCTTTACTACTTGTTTTACTTTTCCTCTTTTTTTTATTTTTTTTTTAAAAATTTTCTATTGTTCTTTCTGATTTCTTTGGGTTTTTGGGGTGTTATTTGTTACTTTTTTTTCCTTTATATAAAAAATCTCTTTTTTTGTTCCATTATTTTTCTTTTTTTTGTCCCCTTTTCTTTATCTTTCATCCTTATCCTGTTAAATTTAACGCAATCTATTTAAAATATCCATAACACTTCTTTTTTAAATTCTTATTGTTTTTTTTTGGTTTTTTTTGAAATTTTTCATTCTATGTTTGCTTATTTCTCTTTTTTGATTGTGTTTTCTTTTTTTTTGTTTTTTTTTTCCCCCTTACCTTTTAACTTTCTTTTTTCCTTTATATCTTTTATCTTTAAACCCCTTTTAAATTTTGTTTTTAAAAATTCACTTCCATCATTTTTTATTAATGACCCCTTTTTTTAATTTTTGAATTTTCTTAGAATATTTCTTTTTTAATTTCTCTTAATCTTTTTATTTTTATTGATTGGCTTTTTAAAATTAAAAATTTTTTCTCTTTTTAAATTATCTTTTTTTTTCTTTTTCCATATTTTGTTTTTGTGGTTATTTTTAATTCTTTCCGGGTTTTTCCCTTTATTTTTCCCAAAGTTTAATTCTAACTGTTTTTCACCTTGTTTTACTTTGCACCATTCCATTTTTTTTTTCTTTACCCCTTTTTATTTTAAACCTATTTCTTTTTATTTTTAAAATTTAAATCTCTTATTTTAATCCTTATGATTACCCATTTTTTAACTTGTAAGGTTTCCCAAAAATTTTGGGGTTAAAATTTTATTCCATTACCATTTTTTTTTCTTTTTCTCCTTTTTTAAAAATTGTCTTCCTTTTCCCCTTGTTTTACTTTATCTGTTTTCCCCTTTTTATAATTGTTTATTCACCCATTTTACTTGGGTTTCCTTTTTCCCTTTTATAAATGTACTGCTTTCCCCGTTTTTGTATTTTTACTTTTTACTTTTTTGTTCTTTTCAAATTTTAAATTGATCCCTTTTTCATTTTTCATTGAAAAAAAAATTTTTTTAAATTTATTTAAATTTTTTAATTGTTTATCCCTTTTGCACTTTTTCTTTTGTTTCATTTTTGAAAATTTGTTTTTTTTATTTTTCTTTCCTTTTTTTTTTTCCATTTCATTTGTAATTTGTATTACAAATTTTTTTATACATTTTTATTTTTATTTTGAAATAATTATTAATTTTTTTTTTACCATCCCTTTAAATTTTTCAATCACTTGTCAACTGTCCATCTCCCAAATTTTTACTTTTTTTTTTTTATTTATAAAATTTCCATAATTTTTTTCTGCTTACCCTGTTATAATTGATTGCATATTTGATTTTAAGTTTTGCTTCAGTTCTTTTTTCCCTTATTACCTTTTAATTCATTCCATTTTTTTTATTGCCTCTTTTTTCTTTATTTGGCCCATCCCCTTTTAAAAATTTTTAAAATTTTATAATGTCATTTTAAATTTTTTAATCCTTCTTTCAATCTGCATTTTACGTTTACATCCACTTTTTTTCAAGTTAATGTGCCCAATATAATTTTTATAGGTAAACCTTTTGTTTAAATTCTGCAAAAATATTTTTTCTTTACCCCTTTAATTTTTTTTTCTTCTTTCTCCATTTTTTAAATTTATATTCTTTTGTTTTTATTTCACTTTTTTTGTTTTATTGTTGTTTTAAACAATTAATTTTTAAATTTCTGCATTTTTCCCTTTTTATTTATACTCCTTATCCCCTTTTCATTTAACTTCTATCTCATTTTTTTATACATTGTACTACTTTTCTCATTTTTACTTATGCCTTCTATCTCCATTGTTTATACTTTTTACTTTTCCATTTTTTATTTGTACTGCATTTCCCTTCCATTGTTTATCTTTCTGTTTATTCCATTGTTTTAATTTCTGCACTTCTATCTCCAGTTTAAATTGCCCCCTTATTCCATTTTTATACGTACTCTCCATCTCCATTTTTATTCCCCTTTTCCCCCTTTTTTTAACATTGTACTATTTTTCCATTGTTTATAATTGTATGCATTTTCCATTGTTTATTTACCATTTTCCATTGTTTATACATTTACTGCATTCTTCTCTTGTTTTACATTGTCTCATTCACCATTGTTTTACATTGTACTGCACTTTTCCATGTTTTACATGTATCTTCTATCTCCATTGTTTATACATTGTACTGCATCTTCCTTGTTTTTCTTTCTGCATTCTATCCCATTGTTTATACATTTACTGCACTTCTTTCCATTGTTTATATTTCTACTCATTTTTTCATTGTTTTTACTTACTCATTGTTCATTTATGTTCTACTCCATTTTTATCATTGATGATTTCTATCTCCATTTTTAATACATTTACTGCATTTTATCTCCATTGTTTACATTGTATACTTCTTCTCCATTTTTAACATTGTATCTACTCTTTTTATACATTGTTGATTTACTCCATTTTTATCATTGTTGCATTTCTCCATTGTTTATACTTGTAGCATTCTTCTCCATTGTTTTACATTGTACTGCATTTTCTCTCCATTTTTTACATTTACTGATTTTTCTTTTATTTTGTACTCATTATCTCCATTTTTTTTATTGCACTTCTACCCCAATTGTTTATAATTGTACTCCTCTATCCATTTTTTTACATTTCTGCATTTTTCTTTTTTTTTAAATGCACTTTTCCCATTGTTATATTTAATTTTATCATTTTAATTTACATTTACTGCATTCTTCTCCTTTTACTTTTTCCATCTCCTTTTTATTTTGACCTCTACCCTTTTATACATTACTTCTTTACATTTTTACATAATTAACTGCCTATTCCATTTTTTATTGTACTGCATCATCTCCATTGTTTATACATTGTCCCTTTCCACTCCATGTTTTATATTGTACTGAAATTTTTCCTTTTAAATTTTTAAATCATTTTCCAGTTTAATTGTTTCATTCCTTTTTTTATTGCTTTTATATCCTGGTTCTATCTCTTGTTTATTTTTACATTCTATCTCCATTTTTAATTTTTAACTTTTCACTTTTTTAAATTTTTAACTTGTACTCCTTCCATTTTTTTATACTTTTTCATTTTTCCCTTTTTATACTTATTCATTTTCCATTTTTATACTTTCTCATTTTTCCATTTTATCTTTTTTCATTTTTCTTTTTTATACTTGTACTTTATCTCCATTGTTTATAATTGTACTGCACTTCTATCTCCATTGTTTATACATTGTACTGCACTTCTATCTCCATTGTTTATACATTGTACTGACTTCTTCTATTGTTTTCATTGTACTGCACTTCTATCTCCATTGTTTATACTTTGGGACTGCATTCTATCTCCATTGTTTATACATTGTACTGCACTTCTATCCCTTTTTAAATTACTTTTTCCCTTTTTTCATTGTTCATTTTCCTTTTTTCCCATTTTTTACTTTCCTGTTTTAATTATTGTTTTCTTTTATTTTTTAATTATGTTTATTCATTGTTTTAATTATTGTTTTTCCCCTTGTTTTTCTTTTTTTTTTTTTATCTTTTTATTCTTCATTTTTATCTTTTTATTCTTTCATTTTTTCCATTGTTTATTCATTCCTTTTTTTTCCCATTGTCTGACTTATTCTTTTTTAATTTAATTTTCCATTTTTATACATTGTACTGCCTTTTCTCCTTTTATACATTTACTGCATTCTTCTCCATTTAAAATTTGTCCTTTTTTTTTTTTTTAAATTTTCCTTTATCTCATTGTTTATTTTTCCACTTCATCTCCATTTTTTACATTGACTGCACTTCATCTCCATTTTTTAAAAATTTACCCCTTTATTCCATTGTTTTAATTGTACTGCACTTCATCTCCATTGTTTATACTTTGTATTGCACTTCTATCCCCATTGTTTATACTTTGTACTCCTTTTTTTTTATACATTTACTCCCTTCCCATCCCATTGTTTATACATTTACTGCACTTTTTTTTTATACTTTTCCCTTTCTATCTCCATTGTTTATACTTTTACCCTTCCCATCTCCTTGTTTATACATTGTACTGCACTTCATCCCATTGTTTATACATTGTCCCCTTTCCATCTCCATTGTTTATACATTGTACTGCACTTCATCTCCATTGTTTATACATTGACTTTTTTTCCCTTTTTTAATTTTCTCATTTTTCCCCTTTTTTTTTCCTTTTTTTCCCCTTTTTTTTTTTTTTCCCTCCTTTTTATTTTAAAATTTTTCATCTCCTTTTTATACATTGTACTGCATTCCCCTTTTTTTATACTTTACTCCCTTCTTCTATTTTAAAATTTTTACTCCATTTTTACTTGATACCAAAATTCCTTTTTTCAGTATCACCTTTTCCCCATTTTTAACTTTCTCATTTTTTCCCCATTTTTTACTTTCTCCTTTTCTATTTTTATTTTTAAATTTTTATCTATTTTTTAATTTTGACTTTTTTCCTTTTTATAATTGTTCCCTTTTTTCCTTTTTTATACTTTTAACTTTTTTTTTTTCATATTTTCCCTTTCCCCTTTTTCTTTTCCCTTTTCTTTATTTTTTTTCATTTTTATTTCCCTTGTTTTTTAAAATTTTTTTTTCATATCCTTTTTTTCCCTTTTTTTTATCTTTTTTTTTTTTTTTTTTTTTTTTTGTAAATTTTTTTATTTTCCTTTTTTTCCCCTTTTATTTTTTTTTTTTTTTTTTTCCCTTTTTTTTAAAAACCCAATTTTTTTTTCCTGTTTTTTTTTTCCCCCCCCTTTTTTTTCTTATTTTAATTTTCCTATTTTCCTTTTTAAAAAAATTTTTTTTTATTTTTTTTTTTTTTTCTTTATTTTTTTTCCCTTTTTTTTTGTTTTTTTGGATTATTTTTTTTAAAAAAAAATTTATTCTTCCCCTTTTTTCTTTTCTTTGTTTTTTTTTTTAATTTTTGGTTTTTTTTTTAAAAATTTTTTTCCCGGGGTTTCTTTTTTTCCCTTTTTAAAAATTTTATTTTAATTTCTAATTTTTTTTAAATTTTTCCCCCCAAATTTTTACTTTTTTTTTTTTTAAAAACTTTTTTAAAATTTTTTTTTTTCTTTTTTTTTAAATATCTTTTTCGATCCTTTTTTTTTTTAAAAATTTTTTTTTTTCCCACGGGGATTTTTTTTCCCTTTTTTTTTCTTTTAATTTCCTCCCCCTTTTGTTTCCTGTCTTTTTTTTTGGGATTTTCCGGGGTTTTGCCCAAAATTTTTTTTACCCCTTTTAAGTTTTTTTTCCTTTTTTTGGGTTTTATAGTTTTAAAGTTTTATATTTTTAAAAAAAAATTTTTTTTTTTCCCAAACTTTTTTTACCCCAAAATCTTTTCCCCCGGGAAAAAGTTTTAAAATTTCTTTTTTGTCTTATTTACCTTTTTAAATTTTACCCCTTTTGTTTTACCTTTATTTTTTTTTTTTATTTTCGCAGTTTTAGGCTGGGTTTTTTTAAATTTGTACGTTTTGTTCTTTTTCAAATCGGGAATTTCATCCTTAAGTTACTTTAAATTTTTTTGGGGAAAATTTTATTTAAATTTACTTAAATATTTTTTAAAGCCCTGGGGGTTTTTTTCCCTTTCTGTTTTTTTTTTTAAAAAAATTGCTTTTTTTTTATTTTGGGCTTAGTTTCCCTTTTTAGTTGGGGGAAAATTGGTATTAAAAAGATTTTGATTTTTAAAATTTTGTTTTTTTTAATTAAAAAGTTTTTTTATTCCCAGTCTGGGTAATTGTCCCTTAACCCTTTGGAGCCGGGCCGCCCTCTGAGCCTTTTTTAGTAATTTTTTGATTTTTCCATAAAAACCCTTTGAAAATTTTATAGTCTTTTTAGCAGGTTGCTTTTTTAATTTTTTCCTTTTTGTTCAGTTTTTTTAAAGTTTTAAAGCAAAGTTGCCCAGTTTTCCCTTTTTTACTTTTTATCTGTTTTGTTTGGCCCCTTTAGACTTTTTTTTTTAAAAATTTTAAAGTTTTTTTAATTTTTTAAAAAGTATTTTTTAAGGGTTTTTTCCCCCCTTTTTTTTTTTTTTAAAAAAATTTAAAAATTATTTTTAAAAAAAAATTTTTTAAATTCCTTTTTAAAATTTTTAAATTTATCCTTGTTTTCATTTTTACCTTTATTTTTTTTATTTTGCCTTTTTTTCTTTTTTATTTGTTTTTACTAAATTTTTACTTGTTTTATTTTTTTGTTTATAAATTGTACTGCACTTCCATCTCCATTGTTTATACATTGTACTGCACTTCTATCTCCATTGTTTATACATTGTACTGCACTTCTATCTCCATTGTTTATACATTGTACTGCACTTCTATCTCCATTGTTTATACATTGTACTGCACTTCCATCTCCATTGTTTATACATTGTACTGCACTTCTATCTCCATTGTTTATACATTGTACTGCACTTCTATCTCCATTGTTTATACATTGTACTGCACTTCTATCTCCATTGTTTATACATTGTACTGCACTTCTATCTACATTGTTTATACATTGTACTGTACTTCTATCTCCATTGTTTATACATTGTACTGCACTTCTATCTCCATTGTTTATACAATGTAATGTACTTCTATCTCCATTGTTTATACATTGTACTGCACTTCTATCTCCATTGTTTATACTTTATACTGCACTTCTATCTCCATTGTTTATACATTGTACTGCACTTCTATCTCCATTGTTTATACATTATACTGCACTTCTATCTCCATTGTTTATACATTTTACTGCACTTCCATCTCCATTGTTTATACATTGTACTGCACTTCTATCTCCATTGTTTATACATTGTACTGCACTTCTATCTCCATTGTTTATACATTGTACTGCACTTCTATCTACATTGTTTATACATTGTACTGTACTTCTATCTCCATTGTTTATACATTGTACTGCACTTCCATCTCCATTGTTTATACATTGTACTGCACTTCTATCTCCATTGTTTATACATTGTACTGCACTTCTATCTCCATTGTTTATACATTGTACTGCACTTCCATCTCCATTGTTTATACATTATACTGCAGTTCTATCTCCATTGTTTATACATTGTACTGCAGTTCTATCTCCATTGTTTATACTTTATACTGCACTTCTATCTCCATTGTTTATACATTGTACTGCACTTCCATCTCCATTTTTTTTACATTGTACTGCACTTCTATATCCATTGTTTATACATTGTACTGCACTTCTATCTCCATTGTTTATACATTATACTGCACTTCTATCTCCATTGTTTATACATTGTACTGCACTTCTATCTCCATTGTTTATACATTGTACTGCACTTCTATCTCCATTGTTTATACATTGTACTGCACTTCTATCTCCATTGTTTATACATTGTACTGCACTTCCATCTCCATTGTTTATACATTGTACTGCACTTCTATCTCCATTGTTTATACATTGTACTGCACTTCTATCTCCATTGTTTATACATTGTACTGCACTTCTATCTCCATTGTTTATACATTGTACTGCACTTCTGTCTCCATTGTTTTTACAGTGTACTGCACTTCTATCTCCATTGTTTATACATTGTACTGCAGTTCTATCTCCATTGTTTATACTTTATACTGCACTTCTATCTCCATTGTTTATACATTGTACTGCACTTCCATCTCCATTGTTTATATATTGTACTGCACTTCTATCTCCATTGTTTATACATTGTACTGCACTTCTATCTCCATTGTTTATACATTGTACTGCACTTCTATCTGTATTGTTTATACATTGTACTGCACTTCTATCTCCATTGTTTATACATTGGACTGCAGTTCTATCTCCATTGTTTATACATTGTACTGCACTTCTATCACCATTGTTTATAAATTGTACTGCACTTCTATCTCCATTGTTTATACATTGTACTGCACTTCTATCTCCACTGTTTATACATTGTACTGCACTTCTATCTCCATTGTTTATACATTGTACTACACTTCTATCTCCATTGTTTATACACTGTACTGCACTTCTATCTCCATTGTTTATACATTGTACTGTACTTCTGTCTCCATTGTTTATACATTGTACTGTACTTCTATCTCCATTGTTTATACATTGTACTGCACTTCTATCTCCATTGTTTATACATTGTACTGCACTTCTATCTCCATTGTTTATACATTGTACTGCACTTCTATCTCCATTGTTTATACAGTGTACTGTACTTCTGTCTCCATTGTTTATACATTGTACTGCACTTCTATCTCCATTGTTTATACATTGTACTGCACTTCTATCTCCATTGTTTATACATTGTACTGCACTTCTATCTCCATTGTTTATACATTGTACTGCACTTCTATCTCCATTGTTTATACATTGTACTGCACTTCTATCACCATTGTTTATACTTTGTACTGTACTTCTATTTCCATTGTTTATACATTGTACTGCACTTCTATCTCCATTGTTTATACATTGTAATACACTTCTATTTCCATAAGTAGAATTACATTTAAAAGGTAGCTTGCATTTCAAATGCATTCATTCATAGTTGTGCCATATCTGAGCCTCATGTTGTTATTCATTAGACCATTTTTCCATAAAGGCTATTATTGGTAAATGCCTGCATAGTCTGGTGCCTTAGTCTGTGGTCGGATTGCAGTAGTGGCAGCACTGTGAATTCTCCTCCAGGTTTTGTGGTTCAGTACTTTTTATAGCTGTATACATCTGCTTAAAGTTGCATTCCAGTGCCTTTCTGTTTACCTTGCTAAGGTTTTTCCCCTGTTTCTGAGTCTGCCCCAGCCCCCGCTGAGACACTAAGCTAAACATTTCTAAAATTCTAAACAGAAGACTTGAGCTCCAGTTTGATTGTCTTCCTAACCCTCCCACCATTGTCTTGTTGTGGTTTTAAAAGGTTTCCAAAGTTCCTCCTTACTCTCTTTCATGGCGGTCGTCTGTTGTGTAACCTATTAAGTACTTTCCCACCCATTGTTTTCCATATATCCATTATACTATGTGCACACGCAGTAAACTGTCTTTGTACTTGAGTAAACCTCCATTACTACAGCTTGTCTCCTGCTTATTTTCCCAGAGCTCACACCTGATTGGCACCCTCACCACACTCTGAGGTGGTCCTG
The DNA here is from genome assembly GCF_019279795.1 of Protopterus annectens. Taxonomy (NCBI): domain Eukaryota; kingdom Metazoa; phylum Chordata; order Ceratodontiformes; family Protopteridae; genus Protopterus; species Protopterus annectens. Next base: position 105,123,169 of record NC_056747.1, read on the forward strand.
AATTAATCCTGCTGCAGCCTTGGTATATAAAAGATTTATTTTATTGTTTTGTACTTCAGTTAACTGTTTAGAGAGTTATTACTTACTTTCTTTCTTTTTTCTTAATTTTTTGATTTTGGTTTTAAATCATTCTAAAGGTCCCTAATACTTGAAATTGCCCTGCCAAGGTAATTTGCTTAAGTTGTTTTGTTGTAGCATTACACTCATAACCAATCTTTTTGGTGTTTTTTACAACAAGAGGGTAGCAGTACCCTGTACAGACACAAACACCTAGAAATAAATTGTATCTGTAAAACTACCCTTAGAAATAAAACCTGTAATTTAGTGTGTCTAAAACAAAGCCATTGTACAGAGACAAGCGTAGAACAGCTAGTTAGTACATTAAACAGCACTACTATCAAATCTTAGCACAATCTAACCTAGTCAAGTGCCAAACCCCAGAGATCACTCAAGGAGATCTCTGTATAAACCAGTCCACAGCCTACAGTAGCCCACCTAAATACAGGTCTAGACAACATGGATATGCCATTTCTACAGCCAGCTTAGTAGATATGGGCATCTTGAGATAGTCTATCAGTTGTCTTATGCTCACAGACAACCATTTAATCCTTAAACAAACATAGTATGTGAGAGATGCACATACACAATTTCAATGGAGTCAAAAATCTCATATACAAACAAGGCTGGCAAGAACAGACACACGCACACTACATCCACCACAAATAATGTCAAGCACGCACATAGACCAACTTATGCTAAAGCACTAAAAAGCAATGTTCCCAAACCTGAAAGATCTCCTAAGCTTATGAATGACAATGCCTATCCTCTGCAATCTCTACAACACTCACCTAAAGCAACACCAAGCACCACAAATACACCTACACCCACTGGACCTCCAACAGCAAAGTCCATAAGGCAACCAAATACATTACACAGGACTCTTGTCATAGGGGACACCATTGTACAATGCACAGATGCTCCACTCACCAGAATGAACAAGGAGAATATAACGGCTAGTCACCTATCTGGAGCCAGGCTCCATAATATCATGCATGCACTCAGGTCACTGCACCACATCTACCAATATGATTCTATCATAGTCCATATAGGTATAAATAACCTAATACTCTTGTCATAGAGGACTCTTTTGTATGACAGACAGATCCTGGACAAGGAGAAGATAATGGCTAGTTGCTTATCTGGAGCCAGGATCCATAATATCATGCATGCACTCAGGTCACTGCACCACATGTACCAATACGATTCTGCCATAGTCGATGTAGGTATACATTACCTAATTCTCTTGTCATAGAGGACTCTGTTGTATGACACACAGATCCTGGACAAGGAGAAGATAATGGCTAGTTGCTTATCTGGAGCCAGGATACATAATATCATGCGTGCACTCAGGTCACTGCACCACATGTACCAATATGATTCTATCATAGTCCATATGGGCATTAATGACCTGAGATATACTTCCCTGGACTATATGAAGAGAGACATTGTTGACCTTTCTGAATATGTTTCTCAGGCAGGTATGTGCCATTGCATTGAACAGCCTTCTACCTTCACCAACGATGATACCACAGTACGAATAAAAGATGATTGACTTCAATAATTGGCTTAGTTTCTGGTGTATTTCCAGGGGCATTCAATATTGTCAGCATGGGAGGACATAGGATCATAGCAAGTTACTAGGCTAATGGCACTCGGGCCCTTACAAGCCTAGCCAAGTTCTATCCTTAGTTCCATGATGGTTAACAAACCATCTTGTTTTGCAAAGGATATTCTGCACCTGTCTCTTAGACTTCCAAATAGTGGCTAAAAGTTTATCCATTCCTTAGAGCCTTTTTACGAAATGCAAAATTGACAAAACTACCGACATGGTAATTACAACCCAAAGAAACCTAAAGGTGTTACTGCTCAATACGAGGAGCCTAAATAAGAAACTCTACACCCCACATTTCTCCTCATTCTGGAAAAGATAGACATCTGTGCTGTTACCGAGACATGGTTGAAATCTGCAGAAAGTATTTTGGCAGTGCAAAGCTTCAGTGTCTTCCACACACTTAGACTCTCAGTTTCACAGATAGAGACAAAAAGTGGAGGAGTGTCAATCTATATTAATAACAGACAACATTACATTGATAAAACAAGATGATGGCCTGTAATTTATCCATGTGCGATTCACCATAGACAAATTACATATCCTATCAACCTATAGGTCACCCTAGATATCCCTAGAATCTCATAGCTCATACCCAGACCTACTGGAGACACTCACCATTAAACCAAATATCCTGTTCATGGGAGACTTTAACTACCCCTCTATAGTCTGGGAAACATACACTGCCTCATACTTGTAGACACAATGAATTCTGGACTGTATTAACACAAATACCCTTCACCAGATAGTTCACACACCCATCAGAAGTTCAAACATACTGGACCTGGTACTTACTAGTATGGGAGAGTGCTGTATCTCCCCATAGTGTCACATCCTGACTGGTGAGGTTGGACTCCAAAACCAGCCACAAAAGACAAACCAATAATCCAACAAAATGCTGAACGACTAGCAGAAAAAGCAGCAGCAAGTCCAGCACAGATAGAAGTTTGGTTTTAGATTTATCTGAGGAAGTTCTGGAAGGTACCAGGACAAAAGCGCTAGTATCTCACTTTATTTAATAATACTTTTTTATTGTTTTTAAGTGTGAGTTTGTTAATAAGTCTTTTAAAGTAACTTTTATTCATGCTGGACCTGCTGTTGATCATTCACCATTTTGTTGGATTACTGGTGAGACGGGACCACAAAGCTGTCTCCTGTGAAATAAAAATCAACTCTCTAGCCACAGCAAACCTAGACACAGTTAAGAACTATTCCAAAGCAATCTACATCCTTTTAAGCAATAGTTTGTCAAAATTCAATGCCCCTTCCCACCCCGAGTTCACAGCAACCTATGAGGAATTCTTCACGGAGAACCTGTACAACCAAGTGAATGTCTGTACAGATACTGCTGTATCTACTAAATGTAAGCCCAAAACAACCTCTAAAAACAAACCACACTGGTGGTATCCTAAACGTAATAGGGTATATTAATAAATGAAAAAAGTCATGGCTAAAATCAAGTAGAGCAACTCTCATAATCATAAGAGCTATCTAAATAAACTAAACTGGAAACTAAGAAAACTAATTAAGTCTAACAAGTTGAATTACAAGTTCAGGATAGCCTCATAGGCTAAAGATATCTGCAAGGCCTTCTACACCTATGTCCAAAACCTCAAAAGTAGCACAAATCATTGTGCCAAAATGGTGGTCAATGGTGCCACTGTCAATGAGAAGAGCGACGCAGAGAATTTGCTGACAAATTTAGCTCAAACTTCAACTCTCACTACACCCCCCCCCTCCGAACCATTAACAGGGACCAGGTCCGGGTTGCACTACCTAAGGCCAGAAACACAGACTTAGTGGGCCCTGACAGTATCTTGAATGCCTCCTAAATAGTTTGAAACATGACCTATCAGGACCACTTAAGTCACTTTTCAACTATAGCCTCAAAACAGGCTTTAGACCATGAGAATGGAAGACTGCAAAGAATATCCCACTTCACAAGGGTGGCCACCAAATGACCCCAGAAATGACAGACATATTAGTATGACTAGTCTAACATGCAAAGCCATGGAACAAATGATCAACAAAGACACAGGCAGCCTTCAGACACTGGACCCAAACCAGTTTGGCTTTGCCAAGGGGAGCTCTTGCCTACTAAATCTAGTGGACTTTTTTGAGAAGTTCACCAAGACCATGGAGGAGGGGAAATTGGTGCATAGTGCCTATTTGGACCTGATTAAGGCTTTTGATACAATACCCCACTCAGGTATAGTTGAGAAACTCACCAAACTGGGCATAAACCCCTACAAAACTCACTGGATTACCAGCTGGCTTACAGACAGAACCCAGGAAGTCAGAAATGATGAGACCACCTTCACTAAGAGACCAGTCACCATTGGGGTACCTCAAGGATCCTTGTTGGGATGGCTCCTATTTGGCATCTACTTCTCAGAAGTAAAGGCTAATTTCAGGCGCCTTTGGCTGATCAAGTTTGCAGGTGACTGTAAACTAGGAGCTAGCTTAGGTTTCCCCATGACACAAACATCTTACAAGAGAGTCTTACAATGACAAATGACATGACTGGTGCCAAAATTATGAATTAAAACTCATTGCCAAGACATGTATTATAATGCCTTTTGGGAAAACTGCCACCCAGGCTAATTACTCCATTGATAAGACACCCTTAATAGTTGACCTGGTAGTCAGAGATCTGGGAACATATGTAGACAGTAATCTGACCTTTAACCAACATGTGGCCAAGGTAGTAAGAAAATCATTCTATGTTCCCCAACTCAAAAATAAGGGCATAGATCCAAGGAAGTCATATTGCCCCTTTATTTGGCCCTTAACATACTCATCATTGAGTATAATGCCCCCTTCAGCATGTAGCTGACTAGACATATGCAACAGTTGGAGCACCTACAAAGGTTCCTTAACAGGAAAATCTAGGGTATAAACACATTGTTCTATACAGATCATCTTAAAGCCCTGTCTCAGTCTCTTACAGGTTATTGAGAGGCAATTGATGCCTGGCATACAAAGTATCCCTGGATCTAGCTCTGAGGGATCATTTGCACATTCGCAAAATGAACAACACCAAAACCGCTAGATCCAAGGATTTAAATTTTGTTTGTGACATAAATAAGGCATGTTGGCAAGACAGATATGTGTCTCAGAGGATGCCCATGCTCAAGAACAGGCTCTCCATCCATGTAAAACAGAGTCCATCTTTAATTCTATTTAACAGTAACCTTGACCAAGGGATGAGAAATCGAAATTTCACCCCAGGTCTGGCCCCCATATCTCTGATAGGCAGAGGCAGACAGTAATTCCCAAACTAATATAACATGTTCATAACCTCAAGAAACTTCCTAACTAATATACCCCCTCCTAACGTCCTAACTAATATACCCCCTCCTAACAAACGCCATTGATACATAGGTAAACAATTGGGTTGGGTTGCGTGTCTACTCTTATAGAGGCCCCTGTGGTTATTAGCCTTGTATATATCTATGAACATATGAAGTCTGATCTGTGTTATTGTTGTTCTACATGCTATTTAGCTCATTTATACAGATACCACATGCCAGCTGCCTGCTGGTGGTTATTAGCCTTGTATATATCTATGAACATATGAAGTCTGATCTGTGTTATTGTTGTTCTACATGCTATTTAGCTAATTTATACAGATGATCTGTGTTATTGTTGTTCTACATGCTATTTAGCTCATTTATACAGAAGATCTGTGTTATTGTTGTTCTACATGCTATACAGATACCGCATGCCAGCTGTCTGCTGGTGGTTATTAGCCTTGTATATATCTATGAACATATGAAGTCTGATCTGTGTTATTGTTGTTCTACATGCTATACAGATACCACATGCCAGCTGCCTGCTGGTGGTTATTAGCCTTGTATATATCTATGAACATATGAAGTCTGATCTGTGTTATTGTTGTTCTACATGCTATACAGATACCGCATGCCAGCTGCCTGCTGGTGGTTATTAGCCTTGTATATATCTATGAACATATGAAGTCTGATCTGTGTTATTGTTGTTCTACATGCTATACAGATACCACATGCCAGCTGCCTGCTGGTGGTTATTAGCCTTGTATATATCTATGAACATATGAAGTCTGATCTGTGTTATTGTTGTTCTACATGCTATACAGATACCACATGCCAGCTGCCTGCTTGCTTGCTGCTCAGTAACACTGCTTCTTCAGCACTACTGCATCTTTCTCTTTCTGAAGCACACCCTGCCTCAATATCTTACTAAATGCACTGCTCATCTTGCCTCGATATCTTACTAAATGCACCACACACACTGCCTCGATATCTTACTAAATGCACCACACACCCTGCCTCAATATCTTACTAAATGCACCACACACCTTGCCTAAATATCTTACTAGATGCACTGCACAACTTGCCTCAATATCTTACTAACTAAACTTTTGTTATGGTTCCTTTTTTTAATAAACAGCAGCTTATTTTATGCAGCTTGGTTTCTGAAAGCATTTTTTTTTCCAGAGGCATGCATTTGAGCAATGTTATTATCCTTGACTGTGGGACATTTGGTTCTGATGTATTATGCTACATAGCTAACAATGACTGCATGGGCAGTATATGATGCTGAACTTGTAGCAAGCCTAGTACAGTTACAACATTCACTGATTGCAATTTAATGATAGCTAAACAGAACATGCAATAAAAATACACAAAAATAATTTTTTTTTGCTAGGGATGCCAAGTGAGGTTGCAGAAAGAGCAATAAAGTAAAAAATTCTGAGGAACTTATATTATTATCATATATTATATTATATCCTGCTTAGCTTTATACCCCTATTTGAGGTCATCCCTACTGGTAAAATCTTCTTTCTCCATTCTGATGTTGGTTTAGTTCTTAGAATATTTGTTAGAATACCTTCTCATTAAAGGCCTCCATTCAAAATTCTACTCTATCTTAATTTCTCATTCTCCTGTGTTTTATCATCACACCTTTTCATTTTGATTGGTAAAGTTATAGTTGTGTTATATATAAAAACCTTGACTACTCTTAATTTTTGCCCTCTTCCCTTCACAAATAAATTACTTCATCTCTTTATTAATGATGCTCCACAACTTCTCATCTAGTTGACAAAAGTATGCCTGACCTGCATATAAGAATAAAGGAGCTAGAAACATTTTCACTGCTTGTATGCTGCTATCAATATCCATAATCAAGAACTTCAGAGTTGGTATTATAAGTTGTTGAATCTCTTCTCATATATCTTTAGCTGTCATAACATTATCCTGTTTAAGCTACGCACCTAAATACTTAATCTTTTCATGTCCCCGAAGATATGATTATTGTTTTTCCAATTCATGTGTATATTCATAGTTCACTGCCATAGCCTTTGTTTTTTATCTTCATTTATGTTATATCATGAAACGACTTCAAACTGTCTCAAAATATTCTACAACAATGAAATGTAATTTTCTGGATTTATGAAGCACATAATAATAACATTTGAAAATAAAGCCAACTTTCCAGTTACATCTTTGAATGTGTGAGCCCCCTATTTTTCTTGCCAATAGCAAGTAGCAAAGGATAAACTGGGCACCCTGGCCTAATTCTTCTGTTCAAACACAACTTGCCAGAGGAGAACCCTCCACCTTAATTCTTATCTCTGGCCAATTATATAATTCCTAATTAACTGTATTATTCTGTTGGGAAATGGAAATGCTACCATTGTCCTAATCATAAAATCGAAGCTGACTCTATTGAATACCTTCTATGCATCAAGACCCACCAGCAATAGTGGTGCTTTCTTACATTCTGCTTACCTCTGGATCATCATTGTTATTTTAATGTTCTCAATTTTTTGTCTCTCCTCCACAAAATAACATTAATCAAAATCTAGCACTTTTTGTCATCACCCTTGCCATTCTCTTAACTAGTATAAATATAAGCACTTTGTAATTATGGTTTAAAATTGAAATTGGTCTATATTTTTATTTATTTTATTTATTTATTTTGCATTTGTTGACCGGGTTAGACTGGCTGGGCACGTGCCCTTTTTCAGCAGTGACCCGGGGAGAAAAGCTCCATTTAGTACAAGTAAAAAAAGAATACAGCAATCAAGTATTAAAATAACACAGCTTATTCTAACAAATAAAGAAAGCAACGAAAAAAATAAGAACTCTAAAAACGGTCTATACAGTACAATCACAACAGAAAAATAGACTACTTACAATCTTTACAATACAATTTGATTAAACAGTAGTTTAGAAGGGTCTATATTAGAACATCAAAGTTTCAAAACTTCGAAATGTTCTAATATCGAACCCTATTCAGCAAAAGCTGAAAACATCGAACATACAGAACAGCGAATTTTTTCCTAGGGAAAAAAAATTGCTGTTCCAAAACACATACACACAACACAAGCACACCAAACAAACAGTAATCCACACACATACACCTAAAATCTTGCACCTACCCTACAGTAAACTATTCACACACCACTAACTATCCACTTACCTTAACCCAAACCCTAACCCTAAGGTCCGTCCTATCGCAAACTCACCTCACCCGCGCCCTAACCCTAACTCACCTACCCCGCCCTATCCCTCACATCCATACAATCGCACACTTACCTGACCCACGCCCTAACCCTAATTCACCTAACCTGCCCTAACCTTCACGTCCACACAACTGCACACATACCTAACCTGCACCCTAACCCTAACTAACCTAACCCGCACTCAATCACACATTTACCTGAACCCGACCGGTAACTTTCCACCACAGCTCTGAAAATACCAAAGCAACAGAAACGGACAACCAAATTCTTTCCCTAGGAAAAATTTTTTTTTCTCTTGCTTTGATATTTTCATCTTTCGCTGAACTGGGTTCGATATTAGAACATTCAAAGTTTTGAAACTTCGATGTTCTAATATAGACCCATTTAGAATAAAGGCTTTATAGAGTAAGGGAATGAAGTAAGATGTGAAGATGAGAGTAGGTGACATGGAGGGGCTAGGCATTTGTATAGAGAGGAGAGGGATAGGGAAATAAGAGGCAGAGAGAAGGGCTAGGAGGAGGAGCTAGAGTTGTATAAGGGGATGGCGAATAGGAAAGTTTGAAATGTGAAGAGACTGGAGGTCGAGAGTATAAAAACTAGTGGAATAACAGGGAGAAGGGATGTACAGTGGAATAGTATGATAGAGCAAAGAGGGAGAAAGAGGGATAATATGTATATGTTTTATGGTGGCTGAGTACAGTGGCAGTACCAATGATTTCTGAGGTGGTCTTTTAATGCTGATTTGAATACTTTTATGTTGGTAAGGGACCGTACTTCTTGAGGTAGTTTATTCCATTTATGGATGGGTGATAGCTATGCAGTTTACATAAAGTTTTAGTTCTGGGTTTATAAATTTGGAGTAAGTTTTGATTAGAGCTTCTAAGTTGTCTGGAGGGAGAGTAATAAGAAATGAGTGGAGCAAGTGTTGGGCAGAAAGAAGGCAAGTAGAGGACAGAGTGAATAATGAAGAGTTGAGAGAGTACAAGATGGTGAGGTAGTTCTAGCTAGTTCATTTGTTTTAGTGAGATGCAGTGATGGGATTTATAGTTTTGATTTGCTGCAAAACGTGCTATTTTATTATAGGAGGTTTTGATCTTGGTCAGAAGGGTAGAGTCAAGATTAGTAAGGATCTGGGAGCCATACATAAGTCTGGGTAGGAGGTATGACTGAGAGACTGTAATCCTGGTGTCAGAGGAAAGAAATTTCATTGATCTGTATAGTAGTCCTAGTTTTTGATGGGCCTTTTTGATACAGTTATTGATATGAATGTCAAACTTCAATTGGTCATCTATGGTTATTCCTAAGAGTTTGGTGCCGGAATCTGCTTGTATAGAGGTGCTGTTAAGAGATTGTATGGAGAAAGTAGATCTGATATAGGATAGATTTTTTGGGAGAAACAGTAGCAGTTTTTTTTTTGGATTGAGTATGAGTTGATTGTCAGTAAGCCAGGATTCTATTGAGTTAAAGGCAGCTTGGGTGGCAGAATGTAGTTCAGAGATGGAGCTGGCAGTTGTAGTGATGGTTGACTCATCAGCATATTGAATTAGAGAAGTCAAGGGGGGAGGCAAAGTAGAGATTGTTAGTAAAAATATTGAAGAGTAAAGGCCCTAAAATAGAGCCTTGAGGAACTCCCATTTTGACAGGTAGAGGTGGTGAGAGTGCAGACTGCCATTTGACAGATTGGGTTTGATTGGAGAGGTAGCTAGAGAACCATGAAACAGCATCAGGGGAGACGTTTAGTTCTTGTAATTTGTTTAAGAGGAGAGGATGAGAGACAGTATCAAATGCCTTGGACATATCCAGAAATAAGCATGAAACTAGCTTGTGATCATCCCTGGCAAGAGAGACTGTGTGGAGAAAGGATAGGAGTGCTGTGGTAGTGCTATGTCTAGGTCTGAAGCCGTGTTGAGTAGGAGTTAGAAGGTTATGTTTGGTAAGATATTGCATGACCTACTTGTGAACACATTTTTTGAGGACTTTGGAAAGAGGGGACAGGATAACAATTGGACGGAAATTTGAGATATCAGAGGAGTTGCTGCCTTTGTGTATAGGAAGGGCATGAAACTGCTTCCATATGGCTGGGACTTCTCCTTCTGCAATAGAGTGATTAATTAGAATTGATACTGGTAGGGCAAGAGACACTGATGCAAGCTGGAGAAAGTTAGGAGGCATTTTATCTGTAGATGGGGAGCAGGGTTTTAAGTTGGATAGTTGAGACTTGATAAAGGAAGTTGGCACTGGTTTGAGGGAGAAGGAGTTGGAGGGAGGTGAGGTTGAAGGAGGATTAGTGACAGGAAGATTTGAAGTAGATGGTATATTAGACTTTAATAGCTTGGATATGGCGTCAATAACGTATGAGTTAAATAGGGAGGCAATTTCTAGTGAGGTTTTGTCTGGGGATGGGTTAGGGGGAGAGGGATTGCCTGGGTGGAGTATCTGGTTAATTGAGTGCCAGAATTTTTTTGAGTTGGATTTTAGTGCAGTAGGAGGGTTATAGTAAAATTCCTTTTTGTCTTTGTTTATATATTTCTTTGTTAAGTTCCTTGCTTCTCTGTATTTTTGAAGATTTTTAGAAAGTTTAGTTTGGGACCAGATTTTCCAAAGTTTGTCTCTATTTTTCATAAGGTTGAGAGTAGTTTTGGACAACCAGGGTGAGACTGTAGATTTGATGTGTATAGTGGGAGTTAGAGAGTCTAGTATGTTGAGAAAGATAGAGTTGAAGCAAAGGACAGCTTCTTCTAAGGGGAGGTATTTTAGAACATCCTAGTTAACTTTGGAGAGGAGGATGTTAAGAGTGTTAGGGTTAAAGTTTGAGAGTTTGCGACAGGTGATGTATCTGAGTGGCTTAGACAATTGGAGGGAGAACCTAGTAACATTTACTTGAGAGTGGTCATTTAAACAGTCTGGTAAGGTTTGGGGGTTGTGGTATTTCAAAGGTTGGGATACTAGTATCCAGTCTATTAGGGTATGAGAAGTATGACAATTATTAGAATGGGTTGGGTGGGTGATAAGCTGAGAAAAGCCATATAAATTTATGTTAATTTTGAGCTGTCATTACTGATAGATAGCCAGTTGATATTCAAGTCCCCAAGGATAATACTTTCATTGTGAAAGTTATGAGTGAAGTAGGAGAGAATATTTTCTAATATGGGGATGTTATCATCTTGGGGTATATAAATTGCAGCAATGGTGATGGAGGAATGGTCATTAATTTTGAGATTTCCTATGATCAGTTCTGCAGGTACAAAGGACGGGGTAGGTTTAAGTAACAATGTCAAGGTGAGATTGTTCTTATAAAGTATTTCTATGCCTCCTCCTTTTTTGTTAGGACAATCTAGCTGTAATATGTTATATCCTGGGGGAAGGATGTCATTATCTGGGATATTTTAACCAGGTTTTGGTTAAGGAGACAATATCAGGGATATGATCAGTTATCCAGGCATGGAGTTCACAGACTTTGTTTAGTATACTGCGAGTGTTGATAGAGTAGAAGGAAATATGTTTGCTAGGAGGGGGAGGGGTAGATGAAGTGGGGAGGAGATAGGTCCAGGGTTAGGGTGGATGTCACCAGATAGGAGAAGGGTCGGTAGTAGATGGAAGAACTTTCTAAATGTTATTTGGAAGTGGCAAAGTTTGGGCTTGCTTTGGGAAGTTGAAGGATAAGTAGGACTAATTTTTATTTTAGGGAGTAGAGTGTTAAGAGGAAGGATGGAAGAAGAAATGATAATAGAGAAATGAGCAGTATGCAAAATTGAGAAAAGGTTTGTGTGAGTTATTAAGATAGGGGATAGTACATAGGGATGGGATGTTACTATGAGAAGGAGAGTAAGTGGGGGTAGGATGAGAACAGATACAGTAAGTGAAGACATAGTGTGTAAGAGTAGGATGGGTAGTGTAATTTAGAAGGTGAGTTTTGAGAGAGCAGGGTAGTATAGGGTAAATGAAAGGGAGTTAGGTGTAAAAGTTGTGAAAGGAAATGTAGGCAAAGGGTAGATGTGGACTACAAGGTTGTAGTACAGGAGCTGAAAGGTAATGTTCGTAAAGGGGTTGAGTAGTAAGGACTAGTAAAGGGTTAGTTAGTGAAACAGGAAGGGGTGGGGTTTGGAGGGAAAGAGGAAGGTGTTGATAGGTATAAAGGAAATTATATGGGGGTGGGTGGGGATGGGGGTGGGAGATAAGCAGCACCTTCAGGAGGGAGATTGCCTAAAAAAATCAGTCTATCCCATCATAAAGCTGAGTCTGAGGAGTCTTCACCTTCTTTGGGTAATACATCTTCCTCAATTTTCTTCCAAGATACTGTTACTGTCTGCCCTTTTAAAATGTTGTTAAACAAAGCTTTCCAGATTGTTTATACTTTCTTCCCCCTAATACTATCTGTTCCTGGAGACTTCCCTGTTGATTAATTATACTTCACCATTTTTATCCCATATCTTCCTATCTTGACTATTAATTCTTGAGATTCATCTTCCTCTAATCTTGGCACAGTTAAGTTTTCTATAAATATTTTCATTTGTGTAGTTTCTTGCTTTTCTCATTCCTCTGGTTTATACCAATGTTCATTGAATATCCAAAGTGCACCTAATAACACAACAGGATCTCTGGTTAGTTTTTGTGTTGTAGGCTCTCTATGTTTGGCAACAACCTTTTCTAACTTCTGTTGCCTAAGTAATTGTGCAAAGAGTTTTTGACCTCTGGAGTTGTTATCAAAAGTCCTTGCAACTTCTCTAAGCTCACACAGATTATTCAAATACTCCCTTATTTTCTCTTTAGCATTCATCAATAGATTCTCTTCTCATTCTGTGAGATTCCCTTTTCTCTGCAATACTTCAACATTTGACAACCTCCCTAAATAATTCTGTTCACTTCTTACCCATATATCTTTCTCTCCTATTTCTATCATATTTTAAATTCCATTCATATTTTATCCCAATCCCTTCCTATTCCTTCTGAAGAAAATTCTATCTTTTCTAATATTTCTTAAATCATTTTCACTACCCACTCCTTAAAATCCTATCTTTTTAATAGGTAATTAGAAAGCATCAATGACTGATTTAGTTCATTACCATGCATATTTATCTTAGTTTTTATCGGTGCATGATCTGAAATAGTTATAGGATATGTCTGAAAGATGTTAATAGGTAATTAGAAAGCATCAATGACTGATTTAGTTCATTACCATGCATATTTATCTTAGTTTTTATCGGTGCATGATCTGAAATAGTTATAGGATATGTCTGAAAGATTTTATTTAAACACTCATATTCCCATGAAATGTAATTTCTATCCTGTCTGTTGCACCTTGCAAAATATTATACAAATTCTGTCTGGGTTCCTGTTAGTAATTCCACATTTCCCATTCCAAATATTCTCATACATTTCTTTAGAAATCTACCCCTTTGGTCATATTTTCCAATCTAGTTATCCCCACTACATCTTCACTATTGCAAATTAAATTCCAGTCCCTACCCTGCTGACAGGTATTTACTTCTCCCAAAATTTTCTTAATCTCTATAATAATAATTTTAGGGTGGGTATAAATAAATGCTAGTATAATCCTCCTTCCCTGCCAGTAATACCATTACCATTGTTGTCCACTTCTATCACTGCTGGAGATTGTCTCACAATTAGCATTATTACCCACTTTTCCTTTCTCATTGATACTCTGCTAAATGTCCATTTGGAAGTCCTTTCTTTGCCACATTCAAATGTTCATTTCTAGCCAGATGCATTTCCGATAACATTGCTTTTTGCACCCTACACGTCTTAATTTAATTTAGTACTCTTTACTTTTTGTTCATACTTGCAACATCATTGACATTTAATGATAAAATTGATAAGGCAATCATTCTGCTAAGAACTGCTATTACTTAAAATATTCTGCATGACAGTTCTTTTGAATATATCTTCCCAACTTGCAAATTACATATATATTTTAATGCATAGGCTGATCTCGTGTGCAGTTGCTGGTTATTATCTCTGTTTGAATCTATTTAACATTTCCCCCGACTTCAGTAAAAACACTCAGGAAACAAAAAACTAAATACATTTTAACCCCCCAACCCCTTTTAACTCACAGTAAACATACAGAGTTATATATGCTTTCCAGAAAAGGGAAGTAACAACTCTACTTAGATTTCCCCATATGGACAGCTACACCAACATATTTTACCTATTCTAAGGTTAGGTTTAAACATCCTGAAAGTGCGTACTAGAGCCTGTGTTCCCCTTGCATAAATATGATCTGTCCCTGTCATATTTCTATTTCCTTCCCAAATGTGAAAAAATACTTGCATACTCTTAGTTAACTTATGTTTAGCTTTAAGAAATAGTCTACTGGCTATCCTTAACTGAATAAGTGAAATGGTCACTGCATATTTAATATAACCACTTGTAAATGCAGGCACTTCCCTCAGTATCAGACATTCATTTGTTTCCATCAAATTGCTTTCCAGATGCCTTTTAAATACCAGTCAGGATATTTTTTTTTATACAAATGTCTTATAGCATATCCGTCAGTCATTTTCTGGTTAATTACCTGCACCTGCATACTTATTGTCTGCAATTCCTGGCACTTGTTGATGAAAAAAATAGGACAGCTAATGCCAGAGATCTACAGGTTTTCATGCTTTTCATTTTCTAGCCTGTTTGCTCAGTGAAAAAGAAATTCCTTTGTCTTCAGTGTAAATTGAGATCATTAGCCTACATTTCTAGTTGTATAAAAATGGTGAAATTATCTTATTTTAGTGCAAATGTTATATGATTACTACTTTTTTACATCTCCCTCTCGTGACCCAAGATCACATTATATTTCTCATACCCAGCCTATATGTTGTTACAGTATGTACCTCATATACCTTACAGCTAAGAGAAAGCACTTTCTTACTTTAATATCACTAGCTTACACAGGTGTCACTCGTGAAACTCCCGTCTCATACTTGAAATAAATGCAGACTATACAGAGCTATTTTACAAGTTAACATTCAGTTTACTACAAGACATTTATTATTCACACTTTACAAAGAACAACTTTATTTTATTACTTATAATTACATCTCCCTTCATTGTCCTTCTAAACATTAATGACTAAGTGAGACTTATGTTTTTGAGTTCTCGCACCAATTTAACAAAACCATTAAACTTCCAGGTTTTTTAAGTTACCAGTTTGTTTTTATTTATTTCCTACATCTACATTATTATTGGTCTTCTTGGTATCATCTCAACCACCCAACACCAGTAATTGATTCAATTCCAAAGTACTTCTGATTTTTCTAGTCAGCACCTGGGCTTTTTTCCTTCCTCCTTCAATTTCCTTTGTAGCAGTGGAAAAGGTTTTACTCTGTATGGACTTTGTTAATATCAGAAGACTGAGAAACTAAGATTCCCTCACCTTGCTAGCTCCTTCTTTACTGGGTATTTTTTTAATTTCATCATTAGGCTGTTCTGCATACAAAAAGCCTCCAGGAAGAAATATTCCCAAAACAACTGGATGTAGCAGACTTGAATCTTATAGCTATCTGCCTGGTGTACAGTGAATAATCATATTTCCACAAACATTTTGGTGACCGCAATTGTTCATTGTTTTCCTTTCTGTCACAATTTTGTTAGCAGCAGCTGTTTCTCCTGGTATGACTACATGCATCCTTACTACTGTATATCTTGCCTTCTTTCTGATTGCCAAATTTGGCGCATATACATGGTGTAACCTTCCATTAACAAATCCTGCTGTGGAATGCCATTGCTTATTTGTGCTTTCATAAAATTAACGCAGTCTATTTCTTCCAGATCTTTCTTCTATTATTTCCAGCCTTTTGTTACTTTACTTTATATATGCCACAGTTTCTCTTTTTGCAAATGTGATTTAGTACTATTATACACTGAACAGGAAGAAAGTATTTTATCAATATCTTTCACTAGAGAAGTCCAAAACACAAGTCCTCTCATCCTTCTCTCAGTAGATTCAGAGCCTAGGTGACCACGATGCAAAATCTGTACATATTCTTGTTGTAAGGAAGCAGGAACAAAAACTTTAGGACCTTTGAAAATAATACCATCTTCCATCAACAACTCATCTCTGTGAGGAAAGTAAGGTTGCACATCAGGTGGTACACAAGATTGCTTTGATGGCCTTCCAACACTGATGTAGTGACTGAGCTTTTGCGCTTTTGCAAACCTGGATCAGTCATTGTATGATCTTGTAGCTCATCAAGTCTTGTGGTAGAGAAATTATGCACTTCCATGACATCAAAGTCAAAATTCTCTGTGTCAAGCTGATCCTTTGTATTTCTGGGTGAGTTGGATAAGGTATCAGCCAGATAAAGAAGTATGTCTTTTGTATAGACCATTTTGAAGTTGTACTTTTGCAGTTTGAGCATCATTCTTTGTAATCTTGCTGGAGCCAAATGCATAGGCTTCTTTAAAATAGTAACCAAAGGTTGATGATCAATTTCAATTTGGATATCTCGACCATAGATATAATCATGAAACTTAGAACATGCAAACACTATTGCCAAACGTTCCTTCTCAGTTTGAGCATACTGCATCTCAGTCTGGTGAATGTTCTAGATGCATAGGCTACTGACCTGTCTTCTTGAAGAATAACTAAACTAAATTTTGAAACATTGCAGGAAAGAGTTACTGGTTTGTTGATATTATAGTACCTTAATGTTGGTGGGGTAGCAGTTTTCTGCTTAAGAACTTCAAATGCTTTCTGGTGCTGTTCTAGCCATGACCATGTAACATTTTTACATGTGAGCTCTCTCAAAGGTGCTGTCAATTTTCTATAGTCTGGTATAAACTTGCCTAAATAGTTGACCATACCAAGAAAAAATTGGGGAGCTTGCACATTATCTGGTGCTGGCATTTCAAGAATGGCTGCTTGCTTGGATGGGTGTGGTCTCAAGCCAATACTTGTAAATAAATGACCTACATATTGCAACTTCTGGTAATCTGAATTTGCACTTCAGAGGACTGAGCTTTAAGTTCACTTCACATGCTCTGTCTAGAACTCTCTTAAGATTTCTGTCATGCTCTGCGTCATCATTGCCTTTGATCAATAAATCATCTACTATGGGTCTATATTAGATCAGTGAACGCTTAAAAAAGCGAACGCTGATTGATCGACCTTATGTAAGTGAAAGCTTACAATCTCGAACTGTCAGATCAGTGATTTTTTTCTTAGGGAAAAAAATCACTGATCCAAAACACATACACACAACACAGGCACACCAAACAAACAGAAATCCACACATGTACACCTAAAATCTGACACCTAACCCTACACTAAACTATGCACACACCACTAACTATCCACTTACCTTAACCCAAACCCTAACCCTAAGGTCCGTCACTATTGCACACTCAAGTCACCCGCTCCCTAACCCTAACTACTCTAACCCTCACGTCCACACAATCGCACACATACTTAACCCGCAACCTAACCCTAACTCACCTAACCCACCCTAACACTCACATCCACACAATTGCACACTTACCTGAATCTGACCCGTAACTTTCCACCACAGCACTGAAAATACCAAAGCAACAGAAACAGACAACCGAATTCTTTCCCTAGGAAAAAAAATTGTGTTTCTATTGCTTCGATATTTTGAACATTTGCTTAAATAAGATCGACCAATCAGCATTCACTTGTTTGAGCATTCGCTGATCTAATATAGACCCATCTACAATTATGGCACAAGGATAACCAGAAAAAATTGCTCCATTGCATGCTGAAATACTTCACTTGTAGAATTTATTCCAAATGGCATCCTGGGGAATCTATATCTTCCAAATGGGGTAGTGAATGTAGTCAGTAGTGAAGATATGTTATCAAGCATCACTTGCCAAAATGAACTCTTTGCATCCAAGACAGAAAAAACAGTGGCATTCAGTATCATAGGTTCATAGATCAGTACTAGGCTAACTGCCCTTCCGAGCCATTTTAATCCTAGCCAATTATCCCTTGGGAGACTCGAACCCTGCACCTTGTGTTTGTAAGGCAAACACCTTAACCATTAGGCCACCCTTGACTTCTTCGACTGTATGCATAGGATGATACGGTCTCTTCAATGCTTTGTTCAAATCTCTTGGGTCAATGCATACTCTGATTTCATTTGAGCCTTTTTTATGAGCTGCTACCATAGACGACACCCATTCGGTAGTTTCTGTAACTGGACAAATTACACCTTGTTGTACCCATTTTATCCAACTGAGTTTTGACTTTATGCTGCATAGCTATGGGAACTCTTCTTGCTGGTCTGACCACTGGACTGATCTCTGGGTCTAGTTTCAAGGAATATATCACTGGAAGTTTGCCCAACTTGTCATCGAAAACATCAGCATACTCTGAAAAAATAGTGTTATTGAAGCTGGAACTGGGACACCTGCTTATTTGATGAACTTCTTTGGTAAAAGAAAGGATATTCATTCTCAAGCTGTCCCTGAGACCCAATAATGACTGCGCAGGTCTTCGAACTACATAGACTAATAGGCTACAACAGTTGCTGGCCACATAACATGAAAGCACTACTGAGCCTTCAGTTTGAATTTCTTCACCTCCATAAGCAACAAGCTTCGGACAACTAGTCACATTTAGTTGTTCACCAGCTCTGACCCTTGCAAAAGTATCTGCAGCCATAACATTACACTTTGAACTGATGTCTGCTTTGAGCTCGGTGGATTTACCATTGATCCAAACAGTACAAAACACTTCATTTCTTGCCAATAAATCTGCTGCATCAATCTTTTCACCAATCACTGACACACCATCTACATAGAAAGTGGACTGTTGCAGGTTTACTTGATCAACTTGTTTTTAAGTGACCTTTCTTTGTAACTGTGTTAGGTCTACTTGATTTACAAAATCTCTGAAAATGGTTCCACTTCTTACATTTGTGGCATTGTTAACCAAATGTTATGCACTTTTCTCTTCTGGACTCATGGTTGGCACCACAATTGCGACAGTTAACAATAAAGCTTGATTTTGGTTTTTATGATTCACCCTTATACTGTACCGAGTAGTATTTGTTCTGTATTGGATAGCCTTTGTTCTGCACTGAGCATGCTCCTTTAACTGAACCGGTCTTGGAATTTGCTAGAAGACCACAGGTTTTACCTGGGAGTCTGGCAGGGGCTGCTGCTTCCATGTGCTTAGGCCTGCTTTTGTCTGTCACATGTTGCCTGCTGTCTACATTAGCTCTGGAGCCTATTGAAACCATGCTGTTATCACTAGCAAGCATACTTGTGTGCCTCTGTGTAACTTCATGGATCTGACAAATCTCAATGGCTTTGCTCAGTGTCAAGTCACTGTCACAAAGCAAAATCTTTCTCACAGCAGCATTACTGATACCACACAAGAGTCTGTCCTTTAATAACTCATCTTTTAAATCACCAAACTGACACGTTTTAGCTTTGTTTCTTAGGTCAGTAATGTAAGCTGCAAAAGTTTCCCCTTGCTTCTGATCTTTCATGTAAAACAAATGCCTCTGTAATGTAACATTAGTCTGGGGGTTACACATTTAGCGTCAAGTCACTGTCACAAAGCAAAATCTTTCTCACAGCAGCATTACTGATACCACACATGAGTCTGTCCTTTAATAACTTATCGTTTAAATCACCAAACTGACACATTTTAGCTTTGTTTCTTAGGTCAGTAATGTAAGCTGAAAAAGTTTCCCCTTGCTTCTGATCTTTCATGTAAAACAAATGCCTCTGTAATGTAACATTAGTCTGGGGGTTACGCATTTCTCTGATCTTGCGCTTCAAACACTCAGGGTCTTCCCTTGATTCAACCTGCACAACAATACAATGAGTTTCTCCTTCACCTTCATACACTGCTGGTCCATATACAAATGAACCGTCCCTTTCAGTGGCCTCTGACCCTGCTAGCTTTAGCAAAATGAATGCCCTGGTGCGTGCATCTTTATCAGAATAAGTTGCTTGTATACATATATCATACTCTTCCTCAAATATTTTCCAGTTCTCAACAATATTCTGATCAAATGCAAATGGTTGTGGCTTGCAAAATCTGTCTGCCATATTATCATATCTTAGTGAAGACTTTTGCAAATGTACATAAACATACAAATGTGCTTGAAATTTATGCCAGTACTTGCAATAGCATGATAAGCCTCTGTATATCTGAACTTTATGAAATAAATCTCATGGGCACTGTAATACTCTGAAATCACTTTACTGTAAAAGTCACTTGCCTTGAAATTATTTTACTGTACAAGCCATTTATTTTGAACTTTTTTGACTCCAAAAGTCATTTATCATCATTTTAAGAAACCTTTTGAATAACTGCGTACTACGAATAAACTGGGCAATAGAAGCTGAGGGCTAGGAACATTTCAAAACAACTGTATTTTACGAATAAACTATTTCAAAGTAATTGCAATTTGCGAATAAAACTGTTTCGAAGTAATTACACTTTGCAAATGAACTGGGCAGAAGAAATTCAGAGTGAGAAACACTACAAAATAACTGCTCTTTACGAATAACAGCACACTGAAATTTCCCAAAATGGCTTCACTTTGCCAAATGCTCTGTACAGTGGAAGGTACACACTGTAATGGCAGCACTCTGCAAACAGACACACCCATGCACAAGAAACTTTTCAATATAGCTGTATTTGACTGCAGTTCACGAAATAGTTGCACTTTGCACACAACAAACTCTTTGGAATAAAAGCACAGTAATAAACACACACTGTAAGCACTTTTACACGCTTTGAGATACTTTGAATATTCTAGTTATGCAATTCAAGGCTTCAGTCAATGCAAAGTAGTAATTTATGCCAAAACACATGCAGTTGGCTTGCTTTATTTATGCTCAACATGCCCTTTTCTCTCCCTGCTGTTATATTTGTTTTGTTCATTTAATCTCTTTTCATGCCCATTATACTTTCTTGTGCTCGTTTTAACTCTAGACATGCTTGTTTTACTTTGAACATGCTCATTTTATCAAATAATCTTGTTTCAAACATTTTGTTTGATTAATGAGCCTTTTTATGCTTCTCTTTTGCTTAATAAACATTTCTGTGCCATTTGTTTGCTTAGCAATACGTTTTGTGCCCTTGTAATTCTGTTTTATCCCTTTTAATAAATAATTCTTTTCTGCATATTCTCTTTATCTTTCTTCTGGCCCTTTTTTCTCCCAGTTCACTTAGTTTACCTTCATCGTTACCTCTGCACCTCACTCTTCACCATCTCGGTTCTGACACCATGTCGCTCGCCAGGTCAGGAAGAAACAGGCAAATGTTGTGGGTTCTTGCTCAAGTAGCTTTATTATATGCAAACACATCATAAATAAGGTTAAGTAACTTTAACTTATAAACAAACTAGCTATCATGCACATAGATGTTAACACTCTGGCTGCACCTTCAAAATGGCACTAAAGATAACATGTGCTTGGAATTTATACGCACACACAGATTTAGAAATGCTTCTTAAAGGTACAGCACACTTGTTATTCTACACCTTTCTTTTACTTTTCAACAGAGGCCAAAATAATGAGTGTTGTGGCACAACTTATTTAGTTCCTAGAAACAATAATGTAAAGATATGAGTCAGAGAGACTACATGTCATCCTTGTGTTCTGTTTCTGTTACTTAATAATTACTCTGTAATATGATTTTCTCTCTGTAAGGTAATAAATATCTGTAGCTGAACAGGTATTTGCAACAGCTAGAGTTACCACATAGGGTCCTCACTAAAATAATATAGGGTGTAAATAATATGTCATATGAGGACTGCCTTAAAGCCCTGTCCCTGTACTTGGGATAGGCCTGATGGTGGGTCTTTATCTGAGGTTTCTGCCATAGCTGAAATGTGTCATCCTAGAGACATGTTACATTATAATAGTGATATAAAAAGCATTTGTGCTATAATTAGAAGGAACTGGAAAATTCTTCAGACAGATGATCAGTTAAAAACAGTGATACAGGAGTTTCCTAAGTTCACATTTAAGAATAATATGAATCTAAAGCACATTTTATATAAGGATGTTGTTCTACTGTTACAGTTATATAGGAGTGTAAGGAAAGGTACTTATCCATGTAGGTGTTGTAAGGGCTGTCAGTATATTGATAGTGCCAATATATTTTTACATCCAGTTACCGCTAGAACATACGCCCTGAATTTACATGCTGATTGTCATACTAAAAATGTTGTTTATTTAGCTAAATGCTCATCTTGTACCTCATATTATGTAGGGAAAACTAATAGGATGCTTAAACAGTGTATTTTGCAGCAGGGTAGAGGCTAAGCACAATGCTTTAGCTCAACATGTTAAGTTGTATCCAAGACACACATTTTTATTTATGATATCACAGATACAATTTGAAAATCGAAGGGGTGGTGATATTAAACATCAAACAGAACTGAATGAGCTAAGATAGATAGCTGATTTATAGGCAGAATGGCTACTAGGCTTAAATGGATGTATGCCTTTAAAGCCCTTACTAAAGGGGCGTAGACCCCATTATTGATTTTTATTGGTTGCTAGAGATTTTAAAATGCATGATGTTGGTGTGATTTTATATGATCTGAAGAAGAACAGTGGCTTGAAAGCGCATATCTGTCTTAATAAAAATTTATTTCATTTTACCTGCTGTGGTGGATATCAGTGGGTTCTTGTGTGTTTTTTAGACACCAGAAAAAAATCTCTCAAGAAAGGCCATCTAGTACATTTTGTGCACATTGTTTCTGATTATTTATTATTTGATATACAGGTGGAGAAACTAGAAAAAATGCTATTAAATAGGGGTTACCCCAAAGAAATTTTGGAGCCAATATTTATAGAAGTTATTACCAAAAGACACAATGGGACATATACCCACTTGACTGGTACTGGAGATGTTGTTACTACTGGCCCACTGATAGACATTAGACAGGATGTGACCTATCTGTGGACATTTATTATGAATTTAAATGTTGGTGCTTACCACAGTAGGGATATTCAAAACAAAAATTGGAATATATTTACATCAGACAATAACATGTGCAAAATCTTGGGAAAAGAACCCAAAATAGCTTATAATAAAAGGGAAAAAACTTAAAAAATTTCTAGAGGCACATTTTAACAATGTTATAGTTTCTACCAAATGGACTGGGATATATAAATGTCATAGGTGGAGACAGTACCCCTATATTCAAGAAGGAACTCAAGTAGATATTTCCTGTTATGGTACTGTGAAATCTAATTAATAGACTAGTTAAGAAGCAAAGGGGGTGATTTATGTTGCACTTTGTAAAATGTGCCCTGCCTTTTATGTTGTTAAAGCTGAAAGGGATTTTTAAGGACAGAATATATGAAAATTTATACAACATTAAAAAGAAGGCTGTTACAAATTCACTATTTAGGGACATAAAATGCAACAAATATCATAAATGTCTGCTTTTTTGGAATAGAAAGGATACAAACTAACTTGAGAGGTGGTACAAACAATGAACTACTAAAAATGAAAGAACTGTGTTGGCAGCTTAAATTGCATGCTTATTGTCCTCATGGATTAAATGAAATTGTTTCCATTGTATCTGTTTTAAGGTTACCATCCCTTTATATATGATGTCTGTTTAAATGAAAGAAACAATGTGATCTGAAAGTTATAAAAGGAAGTGATGTCATTAAGTCTGTGTTTTAATAAAGTCTTTGGAGCTTGAAAAGACAAAAGCACTTAACTGTTTTGGTACATTAAAGTGGTTTATTTGGTTTTATCAGCTGCATATTTTTTTGTTTTGTTTTCTGAATCTACTATTTGATGACTTACTATGTTTATGCTTTGTGACATGTTACACCTAGTCTTTTTGCTAGGTGTACCCCCTGCTTGTTAGTTTGTAAGATTTGATTTGCATGTAGGTTCTGCCACTTCCCTAAGAACAAAAAGATTCAGAGTCTTGCAGGAGGAGGTCCTGTAATTGAGCTACAGCAGTGCTAGAGTTCTTGCAGCTGAATTACTGTTTGACTCTGTGGCATTTTATATACTTAGGACTGCATAGCTATCCCATTACTGTGATATTATTGCATAGATATACATTACAAATGCATGTACTACTTTTACTCCACTTCTTGACTTTGTATAACAACTCTGCTAAATTCTTCAGGTAACCTGACACTATTAACAGCAGTACATTCCTGAGTAAGACAAATGCCGATGCCATTTCTATACTTTGCACTTTCTCTGGCCCAGGTCTGTAAAGAGTTTATTGGACCATCCCACTAATGCTGTTAACAAATGTACATGTTTTGTGATGACAATGTTGCAAAATCATGAGTGCTGGTTACACAAAGCTTATATGATTCCTCTACCCTTCCCTGAGTCACATCTCCATGAGGACTCCACTTGCCAAGTTCAATTTCCTGATACTGAACTAACCAGTAACCTTTTTCTATAGTAAATCAGTGCCAGTGTGATTTCTAATTATACACTGGCAGAGATTCCTTTGTTTTGCCAGATTTCTTCTTTCTTCATGTTCATCTGTAGAGTTGATACATATAAGTTTGGGAGATGTTGGGGGTTTTCCCCCTACATGCGAGGTACAAGGAGACTTGCCCCACTCTGCAAAAAACACAAAAATACTTGCTTTTAATTTTATTCAATGGCTTGAATCTTCACCAGTTTGACTTGACAATGTGAGGCCTATCGTATATAATATCTTATTTATTTATTTAAGTTTGCAGACTGGTCTGCTAACCCTTTTCAGGGCTAGCTGGGCTATCTGGCAAATACAAAACAACACATTTATGAATAACTGTGCAAGAAGACATGTCCAATTGTACAGATAGGCTAGCTAGGTGGCTACCTATGGCACCACTCTTACTGCTCTGGTATGGGGCACCTTTCCAGTATTTATTTATTTTTATTGTAAAGAAATAAGATAGCTAGCTAAACAAACAAAATAAATAAATAATTTCAGGTACATATTTATTTATTTGTATAAGTAAGAAACTCTATGTTTCTTTACTATAATAAATACATACTTACAGGAAAAGAGTCCTTACCAGAGAAGTGAGAATAGTGCCCTAGGTAGGAAGTCTTGTAGATATGGATGTTTGATTTGTTGGCCTTCTGCTCATCCTGTCCACACTATACCTAGACAATTAATCAGGTCAATCACTGGCAAGATAGAACAAGAACTCAACAAATGTAAAACTGCAGATAATATCTATGGCAAAGGGAAAGCTTGCTAATGGCAATGCTAATTTTTTTAAATGTTGTTTCTGGTAGATGGCTGGATATGTTGGGTGATTGGCTAGGGTTTGGCTAATCCTACTTCCTAGCTGTTTCTGATTTTGCAGAATGTTCCTGTTTGTGTCTAATATGCTTGCACTGTCCATTTTTTTAATTTCCTGGTACACCACTGAAGATTCCAGTCAGTCAATAGAGTAGCATATTTGTATTCCTCAGAAAGTGTTTGTTGATGTAAAACCTGTTGTTTTACCACAAAAAGTTGAGTAACATACAAAAAAATAGTAGCCTGTCTCTGGGAGGGAATATGACTAAGGGACTGCTCTTTGATCATTATTCTGACTTTGCAGGATTACTGTGATTTGTGTGAAGAAACTTGGGATACTTTAATGTGTGGCTAGTGTTTCCATGGAACAAAGTAGAAATTTAATACATGGTTGTCATTTTAACTATAAGTGCTAGGGTGAGGGAGCTATCTGTAGAAAGCAACTGACCTTCTTTTTTCTCAGTTTAAACAGTCACTGTCTGGTTTTGCAGGAATAGTGTGCTTTTGCTGGATTGCTGTGATTTCTGTGAAGCAATTTAAAATACTTTAACATGTCTAATGTTTCTATGCAACAAAACTGAAATACAGTACATAGCCATCATTTTTGTTATAACTGCTGGGTGGGAACTGTCTGTAGAAAACAACAGGACCTTTACTTGTTTCCTCAGTTTAAACACTCACTATCTGGCTTTGCAAAACTAGTGTGCATTTGCAGGATGAACGTGCTTTATGTGAAGCAACTTAAAATACTTTACTGTGTGGCTACTGCTTGTGAGAAACTTCACAGAACTGAAGTACGGTACTTGGCCATTACTTTTTATCACAATTATCCGAAGTGCACACAGAAGTAGCCATAACTTTGGAGTGGGTGTTGGAACTGTCTGTTGAAAGTAACTAGCCTTCTTGTTGTTCTCTCATTTTAAACATTTACTATCTAGATTTGCAGGACTAGTGTGAATTTGTGTGAAGTAAACCAGACTACTTAATTGGACATCTGAAATCTGAACAAAACAACTATCATTGCTGGAGCTACTTTGTGAGGAAAATGACCAGTTGCCTGACACTGCTTAATCATTATTCTGTCTTTCAAAACTAATGTGAAATGTGTGAAGCAACTTGGAAAAATTTTAAAACATGACTGCGTTTTGTGTAGAGTAAAGGTGAAATACATTAGACGGCTATCATGTTTTATCACAGTCAGACTTCAGAGCTGTACACAGAAGAGGCTATATTTGTCTGATGGGGGTGGAGCTGACCTCTTGTGAGTTTCTAGGTTTAAATCTTCTTTCAGAAAATAAAATGCATCACAGACCATCACAGAATATCCATGCTTTCAGAGCTTTTAGGGGGCTTGTAGCCCCATACAATAAGGCTGTATAAGGGGCTTTTGCCAGAGGCTTAGCAGTGGCCTCTGCCCTGAAGCCCATTTAGTTTAAAACCAGTCTTTCTTAGAGGTGTGTCCAGAAGGTTGTTGTAGTTTATGTGGGGGTTGGGATAATGATCATATTTTTTAATTTTCCTCCAAACTTCAGAGGTATGCACAAGTTGATACATCTCAGTATAGCTTTTATTGGGGTTGGGGACAATTAGGTCATTATTTCTTTAATTTTCCCCGCAAACTAGTGTATATAGGAAAAGTGTGCTACATAGGAGTAACAAGTTGTAAATATTACTCTGATAATTAATTTTTCACTTCTATCACACTCGAACATCGGGTTTTATATTTCTTTTGTAGAAGTTCAAGAAGGCATGCTGTTTATATTTATTTGAAAGCAACAGGTTGAAATATGTTATTGTCTGTTTGTCTTTTCAATTTTGAAACAGTCTGACATCAGACAGACCATGGACAATGGTTAATTGGGAACACGGGTAAGAAGGCATGCTGTGCATATGTATGACATCATCAATTTAGTGCCTTTAGTTTCATGCTAAACTAACACCAAGAGGGAGGGATACATAAAAGGTTAATATCTTTTATTCCGTGGGAGGTAGGGTAGCGGGTACTTTTCACAGATATGATTTTTGTATCTTCACAAACATGTATGTCCTATGTTTATTGTAAACTGCTGTTTATTTTAAACATCTTTATTAGCATCACACATTGCTTAGTGATGAGTACACGTTCAATTATAAAAGCAAAAACAAGCCATTGCAATGATTTTTTTTTTCATATACATTATACAAATACGATTCTTGTCTTAATTATTCAGTTTAACATCTATAGATTACTCAGGATCTGCCTATATTCATTCAAAGGTTATTGCAGTGCAACATTCAGGATCTATTCTTTTCCTGAGATGCTTTTGTCAGAATAAGATGTTAAAGAAAAACAGAAGTTGTTTATGTCCATCTCTACAAGTTCTTCAGGCAGAAATGGAAAAAGATAGTGAAAACTATTTTAATAAGAAGTGGGGTTGCTCCTTACAGATCACATGGGAGTGCTGATAGTAACTTGCTCAAAGACATATAACATTCAAATAGTTGTCAACATGTTGTGGTAGGTGAAGGCAGTGAGCTGTGAGGTACGTAAATTGCAAAGACTCAGGTGTGATTCTTATAACCTTTGCTTGCATACTGTGCAAATGTAAGCAAGACTGCCCCTGAGAAAAGGGAACTGTTCCCAGCGGGCCTTGTGCTGATGTTTGCAGGAATACAACTCAGGTTGGATAGAGCACCTCCTTTGCAGCTTGTTTCTCCGAATCTGGGCTATTCTGCCAGTTCCAGCAGAAAAAAATGTGTATCTAATGCTTTAGTATGTACTAGAAAACATGATGTCACAATATTGTATTCCTGCTTAGAATAACTGCAAAGCAGCAAATTAATATTACAGATACTAAATTGAGTACCATATAGAAATCACCTAAAATAAGTCCTCATGCCATAGCTGACAAGTCAGTCAATGGCTGTGGTTTACTGAACAGGTTCTGGTACAGCTTCTGTCAGACTCTCTTTGTAGCAAAGAAATGCATCAGTGCCTTCTCTGTCTCGTGCATGACTGATGAGTTGTGTTATCATGAAAAAAATGTGCCCTGTGTTCTCACCAAAAAGTCTGAAAGGCTGTAAACATCCACAGAGGATCTTGTTAACTGTTTATAATATAATTGATTCCAGTCTTCACAAATAAAGACAATTATCATTTTTTGTACACCTCCTTTGTACCCCCACTGCAGGTCAGTCCAACTTTAGGACACTGGTATCATGAGGCACAGTAAGCCTTTAAACTCTGAAAGGAATCATTTGACACTTCAGCGGTACAATGTCTTTTATTTACTACACTTTAACTCAGGTGTATCCAGGATTTTTGCAGCTGTATCTGAAACCAGCTTTTAGACTAGATTCTAGAATGTATCCTCCACATAATGTTTCGACCAGCACAGAGAAAGCTTGTACCTTTTCAATAATGAAAAAAAAAATGGTAAGCGTAAGCAAAAATCCCTCTTAGCTAACTAGGCATTCTGAAAAAAGTCAACAAAGCAGATCGTCATAAACCATTGTAAATATGCCAGAACATTTTTATTCAGCACATTGCATTGGACAAAATATGTAAATAATTTTGAAAGGTGCATGCTATGGCGTACATACTATGTGCCTGGCTACTCCCAAGTTATAACTCTTTCCTAGGCATTCCTTTGTCTTGTTTCTACACCGATGCACATACAGCGATTTGGGTTATAGCTTTCCTATCTTACTAGCATTTTTGGCTAGAAGAAAAGCTCCCTAATTGTATTCTTCTTCCAAAAACCATGGACATAATGATACTACAGTGTTTCTTGTGCTGCTCAGGCTATGTTCAAGGCCCTGTTGTGATATGGGGTGGGTAAGAGTTTGTATAATTATTGCCCAGGCCAAAAGGGAGAGTGTACACAGGTACAGTGCTAAAGTTTCAGTTCCTTTCTCTAAATGCAAGGTCATGTAAGTGTGCTGTCTCTAAGTCCGCTACAGCCATGTGCACTCAGAGGTCAGAGTTCTCTGTAAGTAATACTGTCTCATTATGAGTCAGATCCGTTTGTGCCTGACCAGACTTGTAGTAAGCAGGATCTTCTTTCTGAAGAAATAGCTAACCTCTCTAGCAAAAGTCTTATTTTTGCACCAGTTGGAGGTGCCATCCTACAAAATCCTGAAAATTTAGAACTGCTATACCTATACACTCATACACATATCTATCTATCTATGTATTTATGTATTTATCTATCTTTCTATCTCTTACTCTTTGATGACATGATAAATAAGTAGCTGTAAGCTGACTTAGGTATAAGTCTTTGATCTTCAGTAGTGATTTTAATATTACAGATTTAATGAGTGTATCTCTTTAAAACTTGTTGGTCTAACTGCGGTGCCTTTTTTAACTATTTAATTCATTCACTCCAGTGGAGCTCAGGAAGTTTGCACTGTAACTTCCAATGGCTAAGGCTTTTGACAAAATCAAATCATGTCCTCACATTTCAAACAAATGTTCATATCTCTGGAACCATAGGGGTTATAAAAGAAGTATGAATGACAAATCCTTCAGCGTAATTTATTTTTATAGTGGTAGTATTCTTTAGGTTCTAGGTCTTAAACTGCATTTTATAAGTCACAGTAAACACAGTAACTATTAAATTTGTAATATTTTGCAAACAACGTATAATATCTCAGCAACCATTCAAGCTGCACACATACTGTCAGCAGCATTTTATTAATCTAGCTGACAGCTTTGATATGAGGCTGAGTTCTGTCTCTATTATTTGGTTGTTGAAATATTTAGCAAAATTTGAAAATTATATTTATATAAATTAATATAATAAAAACAACAGTTAATATCTCTTTACATTCACTAGAAAGAGATCAACTATTACCACAGTCTAGTTTGACATTGTGTAAGCTTTAAGATGAATTCTTTTAAAACCTTGTACATAGCATGTTTTTTGTTATTATTGATGCAAATATAAACAAACAATATTTGATGCCTAGAGGTGTCAGTAGGAGTTAACTGCAGATGCAGCTGGAGGCGTCACTCGGATGTAATGAGTTAAATAGAAGGAAGTCTGTATGTTATTGTTTCTTATGAAGATCTTTTCTAATTGGAATGAAAGTGCTCAAACTTAGTTTAATTAAAGATTCTGCTGAAATTTAGTTTAATTAAAGATTCTGCTGGGACTTCTGGTGCGGCGTTTTCATTTTATTTAAGTTTATTATGTACACTGTGGTTTTTGTTATTTGTGTTTATTTAGTTCACTATGGGCACTGGAATGTCACAAGCAGAGTTGTTTTCTGCTTTGGAAGTCGGTTTTACTCAATTCAACCATAACAACATACCTGTTGTTCTCACTGTTTTAATACAGTTTATGGACAAGCTCATGGACCAAGTGGATTCCTTACATACAGTCTTGAACAGCACTGGCAATGGAATGAGTGGTGCTGATAACTGTAGATCCAGTCCAAGTACAGAAAATGCTTTATCTTATAGTGTGGTTTGTGCTAATGGTTTGGGCACTGCTATGTGCACCAACACCAATTTTATTGGAAGGAATGTTGCTTCTACGTCTAGGGGTAGTTTTAATATCCAGGACTGGTTTGCTCCAAAGCACTTGTTTTGTGAAGAAACGGTCCAGAAGTCCAAGATGAGTAACAGACAAGTGAATGATTGTGAGCTGACATTTGAAGCAAGAATCAACAAATATGAAACATTATTGATGAGATTTAAGTCAATATAAATGAACAATTATTTTCTCAATTATTGCATCAACAGCAAGCGAGTACCTAAAGGCTTACGCATTTGGAAATACCTTAATGGGGTTATCCATGGGTCTATATTCTACTTTGAAGTAGTGGAATTTTTCAACTGTATGGGTATCAAATGTATGGAAATTATTGTTAGGGACAACTTGAGGCTATTAAGTCAACTGGAAGAGGAGTATCAGAACCTTGACTTGGGAATATGAAAAGATTTGCTGTTCAAGCATCGGTTCAAAGATTTCCAGTGTATCTTGAATAAGGTGTCAGAATACGAAACTGCTTCTTTCAAAAGGAAACAGAAAAGGATTATAATGGACATCAATGATTACAAAAACAAAACAGTCGACCCAGGCCGACGTGGAGGAGGATAACCTAAGGAAAATAGTGGTGGAGTATCTGGCAATGACCAGGGGCAAGAAAGTGTGGGACAGGGTGACACTGCTATCCCTCACAGGTCTAACAGGTTAGAGGAGAGAAGGGAGAGACAAGCCAAGAATCACTCTTGCCCTCAGGAAGGACATTGCACACAGGCTTTTTGGAGGACCAATCACTGGAACAGGCGGTTATGGAATTTATTCCTTCAGAAGCCTTACTGGATGGGGATGAAGGTACTGGTTTTGATTTTAATTTTGGAAGTTGTACGATATACAATTTTTCCTCACTTAACATTACTCACACTTTTGGCACACTATTCCAAAAAGGTTTCAAGTATGTACCTTCCAGTGAGCCTGATATGGTAGATCTATTGACTAAGCTTAAACTGTTTACTAGGAAGCTGAACTTACAATGTATTTTACCATGCAATTATTAAATTAACCTAAGTTTGGCTTATGGAGAACCAGTACATTTACTCCACCCCTTTTACCTAGCATTCACTTATTTGAACAGTTATGTGAAAGACATGTGAGGGGATGGTGTCATAAAAACAAAATACCTAAATTTTACAACCTCACACCTGATGAGAGGGAGCTTCTACATACACTGGCCAGTGACAAAAGTCTACATATTATGAAAATGGACAAAGGTGGGGAGTGGTCTTAATGGATAAACACTATTATTCCTCCAAAATGTTGGATTACCTACACAATGGAAAATTCTTCACCAAGATTTCATGCAATGAAATCAACATTGCGTATCATGCCATTGATTTAGTTTCAGAGGACATTTTTGTAACCTTTGATTTACCTTTGACCACTAGGGAATTCCCAGTAGTGAACAAGTCTAGGATTACAAGGATCTTTGGAATTCCTAAGATCCACAAATCTGTTTCTGACCTCCCTTAAGACTCACTGTACTGCCTTCTGGGTCTAAAAGAGAACCTCTGGCCAAATTTGTAGATTGTAAGCTCAAGTCATTCCCTGCAGACAAATAATATATATTAAAGGACTGTTGGCATTTCCTTGAGGCCTTTTTTGTCACCGTCGATATCAAATACTTATTTTCCGTGATTCCCCACGAAGAAGGGTTGGACTGGTTTCATCAAGCTATGGCCTTGGGCACTAATTTGAGCAACATGGAAATTAGCTTGATCCTCTGATGCATGGAGTTGGTGCTGACCCACAACTTTGTATACTATGAAGGTGAATATTACAAACAACATAGAGGCATGGCCATGGGGGCAGCCTCAGCCCCCATTTTTGCTAATATGGTTTTATGGTTCTAGGAAACATCTATGGTTTCAAGTTCACCTTTCTCCTCCATGCTTGAAGTCTATTTAAGGCACCTGGACAACATATTTATTTTATGGAAGGGCAGTGTAGCAGAACTGAGGTCTTTTATGGGCTTTTAAAATCTTTCCACTGACTTCCTAGAATTTACCCATCAATGGAACACACAGTCTATTGATTTCTTGAAATCACATTGTACAAGACTTTGGAGGATCACAGATACAAATCCACCATTTTCAGGAAAAGTACTTTTTCAAATGCTTACTTGCATTTCAATAGTCAGCACCATGTACGTCAGAAAAAGAACGGTGAGAGGCCAACTTATCAGGCTCAGCAGATTAGTTTCTGATTACATGAAATTTCAAACTGAGGTCATCAAAGTTTGTGAAATGTTCAAAAACAGGGGCTATCCACAGGCTATGTTTGATGACCCCATAATACAATAGTCGAACTCCACGATGGGTAAAACAATGATAAAAGTCCAGGTAACGCCTCACAAGGTGTATTTATTCCTTAAAAAATTCCATCAATTCACATTGGAGTACTGTTTTGGAAGCCTTGAATTAACAAACCAGCTAGAGCAACAACCAAGATTTGTTTTTAAGAACAACAAAAACTTCAGAACAATATTAGAATCAGGTAGGAGCTATGACAGTCTATTCACCAAAGGTTGGGGCATGAAATGATGTGGAGCATGCAAACAATGCAGTTTCATCTTTAAAGGTAGCAGCATTTCTGTGCAAGTTTTTTCCAGATTAATTACTGTCAAGGGCAAGTTTGACTGTATTACTAAGGGAGTTGTGTACATTGCCTTTTGCATATCTTGTCTAGCATTTTACATTAGGAAGACTATTGGACTCCTGCGGACAAGAATTTTTCAGCACGTATATGCAATTGGCAAGACAAACTTTTACAATGCCCTTTACAAACATTCTCTGGTGTGTAAGCATTTTAAAAAAAATGGTTTCACTATTTTAGAGAAGGTAGAACACCAAGAAAAGGGAGGTGAGTGGGAAACTCTTGTCAAAAAGAGGGAGTTTCATTGGCAAGTATTATTAAATGCTACTACTCCACCGGATATCCATCACACCTATTCTGAAAATCAAGTCTGACTACCTTTCATAGAATCCTTTAGTCTGAAATGTTTTAAAATTTTTAATTCATTATGAACTTTATGATTATACAGTTTTTACAGTTTAATGTTAATGCACTTTATCAAATATTATCAATTAAACATTTTTTCAACACTTTTAATACATAAATTTATTCATGATTTTACTGCGTATATGCTATACTTAGCAAGTTGTGGAATTTTCTTGTAGTGTTCAGTACTGATTTTAATATTACAGACTTAATGGGTATATCTCTTTAAAACTTGTTGGTCTAAATGTGGCGCCTTTTTAAAGTATTTAGATAGAAGGAAGTCTATAAGTTATTGTTTCTGATGAAGTTCCTTTCTAATTGGAATGAAAGTGTTCAAACTTTGCTTAATTAAAGATTTTGCTAAAAACTTAGTTTAATTAAAGATTCTACTGGGACTTCTGATGCAGAATTTTCATTTTATAGGTTCATAAGTGTGTACTAGGCTAATGGCCCTGGAGCCTTTAGAAGCCAAGCCATAGCATTACCCTGGCATCATGCCACCCGACATTAGTTCCCAGTGCCTGTATCAAATAGAGCCACTGCAGTGATCCCTGGGGTGAACTTTCTATTTACCATCCACTCATCAAAATTTCTCTTGAAGAGGGCCAGTGAGGTGCTCTGCTTGACATGTATGGGAAGTCTATTCCAGAGCATGGGCAGTCTCTGGGTTATGAACCTGTCCCTCCAGCATGTTCTGTTGATTGTGGTAATGAGGTTGAGGTCTCTCGAGCATGTGGTCCGGAGGAATTTGGCTTTCTTTAGATGTAGCATTTCTAACAGAGCTGGATCAGAGGTGGCTTTGTAAGTCAAGCACAGATCGCGTCTTAGTAGACGATATGAGACAGAGAATAGCTGGAGTTTTTGAGTCTGTCCATGTAAGACATGTATTTAAGGCCTAGGATCCTCTTCGTGAGGTACTTTTATGGCCTTTCCAGCTGCTACATGTGTCTAGTGAGGTACATGCCAAATGGGGCATTATACTCGATGACTGACCTAATAAGGAAAGAGTAGGGAGAGATAATGACCTCTTTCTTCCTGGATGCAAAACCCTTAGTAATGAGATGTGCCACACAGAAGGACTTTCTGACCACAGTGGCAATGTGGTGGTCGAAGGAGAGGTTTCTGTCAGCCTGTGTCCCCAGATCTCTTATAACACCTTCAGTGGGCTCCCATCTATGTGGTAATTAGTGGGAACTGAGTTTTTCCTAAAGGGGATGACAACGCATTTTTTGGCATTAAGCTTAAGGCCATGGTTTTGACACCAGTCATTGGTTTCAGTGAGGCCTTTCTGTAGGATGTGTCTCCGTGTTGGCCTACTCTTCTGAGAAGTAGATGACAAACAGGAGAAGATCCAGGACTGATCCCTGTGGGACTCCACTCATGACTGGTCAGTAGTCTGACTTGGAGTCCTCTACTTTCACACTGTGGATTCTATCTGTGACACAATTTGCAACCCAGCTAGTGATATAGGGTTTGATGCCTAGTTTGGTGAATTTATCAATAATTCCTGAATGGGGAATGGTATCAAAGGCCTCTTGGCCAGATTGAGGTAGGCTATATGAACTGCCTTGCCCTCATCCACAGCTCTGGTGACTGGCTCAAATAAGTCAACTAGGTTGAGCAGACATGATCTACCTTTCACAAAACCAAGTTGCGTGGGATCTAGAGTTTGGAGATTCCCTATATCCTTGTTAATTAGGTCCATGATGATGCACTCCATAGCCTTACATATCAGACTCATCAGGGTAATGGGGCGGTAATTCCCAGGGTCTGTAGTCGCTCCCCCTTTATGGAGAGGTATGACTGTAGCAGTGCACCATTCGGTAGGGACAAAGCCTGAGGTGAGGCTGTAATTGAAAAGGGCACACAGATGTGATGCCAGTTCACTTTGAAGTTCATGTAGAACGCATCCAGGGATATTGGGTCCTATGGAAGCTGCATTCTCAGCCTTGGACAATGCAGCTTTAACCTGTGCTGCAGTAATGCTGGGTGCATGGTATCCCCCTGTATTGTGATTGGACCTTTAGGGGGGAGAGAGGGGTAAAGTTGGCACTGAATCTGTCGGGCAGTATGTTGGCAATATCTGTTGGCTCAGTATAGGAGGTACCATTGTGCAGTAACTCAGAGCAAACCTGGGTATTGCCATGGAGATTCCTGATATAACTATAGATGGATTTGTGGTTGTTTTCAGTGTCTGCTGCAGCTCTGCCTTCATAGCTGGCTTTAGAGGTTTTGATGAGGGATCTCAACATTTTGTTGAGGCTAATAAGGGAGTTTTTCCAGTCTTGGGACTTCACCTTTTCTGCAACAATTTCTTCCTTCTGCTGTAGAGTTTATTAATGGCAGGGGACCACCAGATTGGCTTCTTTTTTTTGGAGGAGAGCATCTTGGTTCTGTTTGGTATGGCTAGTTCCATGCATTTATGTACATGTTTGTACAATGCATTGGTGTATGATTTGGCAGTCATGCATCTATTTTCCATTCACATGGGTGCCATGAAGTTAGCCACCTCTGTTTTTAGGAGCCTAAAGTCAGCTTTGGAGAAGTTTTTCATTGTGGTTACCTTTGCGGGGAGGGGGTGGGGGTAGGGGGGAGAGATATGGATCGCCATGGTGATTAGTTTGTGATCGGATCTAACCAGGGAAGAATTGACTATTGGTGTAGAGCAACGGTTGCCCATGTTAGTAATAACCAGGTCAAGGATGTTGCTTCATCTAGTGGGGGTAAGAATGAGCTGTTCCAGGGCATTGGAATTGATGAATTCCAGGAAGCTTTGGACCAGTGTATTGGTGCATGAGTAGTTCCCCAGTTGATGGAGGGGTAGTTGAGGTCACCTAGTATGAAAGTGTTGGGATGGACCCTAATAGTTTCCAGTGTGCTTAGGAATGTAGAGTTATAGTCTTGGGACATGGTTGGGGACCTATAGCAGGCTACAATCTGAATTGCCGTCTTACCCAATGTTAGTTGTACCTGAAGTATCTCAGATGTGTTATACTAGGCTACTAGTCTGGAGGTGTGCATATCCTTTATGAATATGGAGACACCACCACCTTTGGAGCTTCAGTCCATGTTCTGCCTGTATCTGGAAACCCAGGGGTGACAGATGCAGGCCACCTCTGGCAAAGCATCGGAATCTGTCAATCATGTCATCCCAGGGAGACAGATACTGGATCCCCTTAGAATGACACCAGAAACTTAGCCAATTGTTGAAGTCAATCATTTTCTGCTTGTACTGTGGTATCATTCTGGGCGACGGTAGGATGCTGCTCAGGGCTAGGGTCATTCCTGACTGGGCCACATAATCCGAGAGCTCCTCCATGTCTCTTTTCATGTAGTCCAGGGAGGTGCATCTCAGGTCATTCACACCCACATGGACAGTGACAGAATCATACTTGTACTTGTTGTGGAGTGACCTGAGTGCGTGTGTTATGTGTCGGATTCTGGCACCTGATAGACAGCTGACTGTTACCTTCTCCTTATTCAACCTAGTGAGTGGGACATCAGTGTGCCTCACTATCGAGTCACCTATGATTAGTGTATTGGGCAAGCTGTTTTGTCTTAGGAGCTTAGGTTGAGGGGCACACTATATAGGTGAGCTATGTGTCTTCTGGTTTGTGCTGTATTGTGGTGGTTGAGTGCATTTCTGCCTTGGAGGTCTCTGTTGTTTGGGTAGATTTCTATTGACAGCCTCCGCGAAGGTGGATGTGTGGTTTGTGTTTTTATGTGAGAGCTGTGATGGTGGGTCTTCTGGAGGGCTATGTGTTTCATGTGGTGTGGTGCAGGTGTTAACCTTCTCCTCTTGACCAGCTATTCTGGTCTTGGCTTGAGAGTGCATGACTTCCAATTTGGATATATAAGTGCATCTCTAACAAGTCTAAGTGTTGGGAGCTAAGAGTAGAGGGTTGTCTGTGTACATGAGGCAATTGCTACACTGCCTCAGAATGCCCAAGTTCACCAAGTTAATAGGAGAAAGCACAGGGTGACCTTTAGACATGCCAGGAGGGATGGTCATTATTACTAAGTACTGGAGCTGTTTCCTTATATATTCCTTTCACAGGAACAATGTCACTCAAGGTGTCTGAGTCTGTACAGAGCACTGTCAAACACCTGAGGGGAAACTAATACGTAGACCCTGAAAATTTAAGGATGAAGTATTTAGGCAGATATTCTGAAGTTAGGAAGAAACCAAGCAGTACTTATTGAAAAATAAAGAATTAGCTTGTCAAGCATGATGAAAACAGGGGAGTCGCATGAATGGCTACTGCCTGGCTACTACTAATGCTGGTCTCAGCACAGCTTCACTCTGTTCGGATACAATACTCCTTTGCTTCTTCTCTCACCAGAAGCAAAAAGTCAGCACCAATCCCAAGAAGAGAAGCAGGCCACGGCCTTTTTGGGGATTCACAGTCTCGTCCCAGATGATGCAAGGGTCTGCAGGCTTGTAACCTTTTTCTGGTAGATGCCTCAAACAGCAACCAGACCAGTCAGGAACGTTAAGCACAGACACTCACTCTCCAACCAGAAACAGTCAGGAATCAATGCACTCTGCTCCTACTCTCACCACGATCAGAATATAAGCACAGATTCCAAGCTGTCACATATAAAGCAGTTATTAAGCTTTCTGGTGATCAGCAATCTCCAGGAAATAATGTAACTGCACACATTCTCTCACCAGGAGAAAACAGAAGCACTAATCCCAAGATAATTACTGAGAGGCAGAATGTGGGCTCTCCAATAACTGGTGGTCTTGCAATAGATGCTTAAAGGTAAGATGAAAAAAATGGTTTATCCTAAACACTGCAGTGTGCCCTAGAGGAATTAGATGTGAAAGTAGGTAACTTAAGTTTTACCTGTCTAAAAAGTTAAGTTTTAGTAGAGAGTCACTATTTTTAAAACAGCAAGATAGATTGAAAGGGGGTGGTCACTTTTATATTCTGGTACTATGGAATACAGTAGGATGGCCAATAAATTGAAATAGTTGAAGGGGAGTGATTTCACAAAATTTTCATTTCACAAAATTCATTTTATTTAAGTTTATTAAGAATGCTGTTCATGGTTTTGGTTATTTGAGACCATGCACTAGAAAACATGGCATGCTTTTTAGTGAGACCATATAACAGAAAGTAACGCTTCTACTTCTTGTCATTGCTAAAGCTGTTTACAGTGTTAGAAACGTAGGGAATAGAAAGGCCACAACTGGGAAGGTATTGTCAGGCTTGAGAACTAACAGTTCAAAATTGTCTTCTTTCTTTGTGGGGGGAAGCCAAGGGTACTTTATACTGCTGCTGTCCCTTTGTTGTCCCAAGTAAAGCTGCATCACAGAGGTTCATGCCTGGGACAGAGACAGACAAAGTGGGGGGGGGGGGGCAGAGTGAAAAGACGTGCTCTAGTAATGGCTGCATGTTCAAATGCTTCCCATTCATCAGCCAAAGATGACTCACTTGGTTATTACTCACAGTGCTTTGACTGTTAATGTAGCAAAGAGAGCACTGTTATGTCTTTCTAGATTACCGTTGTCTTGAGTGATGGATTGCAAATGTGAGGACAACTGTTATCTGCTCTGCAGACTGAAAGCTTCATATACTTGCAGGCTTTGTGCTTAGAACTGAAAGGCACGGTCTTGCTTTTTCTCTTCCTCTTCTTCATACTGTTATCTTAATTTTTTTACCTCTTCTATGTGCCATGAGCACATAATTCTCAGCTGTATCTCATTGTGAGTAAGAGCCCTCTTAAAAATTACACTTTCCTTGCTGTTCTGCATTGAAATGCTCTGTTAGACATTCACTATTAGGAATTTTTAACAATCGATTGTAAATAATGCTGGATCATATTACTTAACTGAAATGTTTTATAAATATGAAGTGACACATTTTAAGCATGCTGTGTGTGTCCACATTGAAGATCTTAGTAAGGGTTCCACATTGTGCTCATTTATTCTACATTATGAGATACAGAGTTTTAGAGGGGGAAGGCTGCGAGCTATGCTTGAGAGTGTTTCTTTTCCAGGCATGGGTTATTGAATTACAGTCAGATTTTGTAAAAGGAAATGAAATCTTGATTATTCAAATTTCCTGCTCATAAAAGTAAATGAGCAGGCTAGCCTTCACACGATTTGGCTGGGTTCTATTCTCCCCTTTATTGTTTATATTGATTCTGGCTCTACTAAAATCCATAAACAACTAAAATAGACTACTCTGCTTGCATTTCTTTTGACATCTAAAAGTATAATAGACATTAGAAAAATGGTTTGTTGGTTCCTCAGTTAGAATGTTGGCTGCCTTTTCTTTCTTGTCCTTCAGCTATTAACTCCTCCAGGCTCCATATGCCCTTTAAAAGAATCTGCAGACTCACTTGTCTGCATTACATGATGAATACCAGAGTGAGCTAAATGGCTCATGACTAAGCTGCATGCCTTGCCTTGGAATGCCTGACATACAACTGGGGATTCAGAAAGAACCTCTCTGATTGCAGTAAGAGCTATGGACAAAAGGGACTCTCCTAAGATGTGGGGAAACCTTATTCAGAGACATGTTATCTGCAATGAGGAAAGACCTCATTAATGACTAGTTTGCATGTTCTGAATCACCCTTAACTACTTCAGGTGGAAATCAGCAGTTTCCTGCTGTATACTACACAGGCAGCCCATGCATCATGTTGGCATAGCAACCCTACAGTCACTGTTCCCAGGCATGCATGTGTTCAGACCCCCCCCACATACACACACACACACACACACACACACACACACACACACACACACACACACACACACACACACACACACACACATACACACACACAGAGAAACACACACACACACACATACACACATACACACACACACACACACACACATGGCCGGTCTTTGGTCAACTGAAGCCCTAGGCAAAAGGTGTCCACAGCGCCCCCCCCCAACACCACCTTGTGCCCCCATCCTGGTGTGCCTACACCATCCACATTACTGGAAAAGCACCCCTGTTAGAGTGGTGCCCTAGGTGGCTGCCTAGTTGGCATATGCCTAAGGCTGGCTATACACACACACACACACACACACACACACACACACACACACACACACACACACACACACACACACACAAACATGCCTTCA
Organism: Protopterus annectens; assembly: GCF_019279795.1. Taxonomy (NCBI): domain Eukaryota; kingdom Metazoa; phylum Chordata; order Ceratodontiformes; family Protopteridae; genus Protopterus; species Protopterus annectens. The sequence goes on from NC_056747.1 coordinate 105,164,219, forward strand.
GCCCCACATATGGAAGTGAACTCTTATCTTGTACCCTCATTTACAGGTATTGTGCCTGTCATTTGTCAAACTCTCACTTTTGACTAGCTCTCCAAAAATTCTTCTTCCTCTGCCAAATTACCTTACCATCCTCTGGCACAAGCTCACGTTTAGAAGGAAATTTTTTTGTTTTATCATTGGCCTAAAGATGTTGACCTTTCCATGAGGTGGCCTTCTTATCTGTTTTCATTTATCTGTAAGATCAGCTTCTATGCTATACAAAAAGCAGTTTGCAGGTGCATCCTTCCATACTGATGGACAGCTGCATTCTCCCCCAGATCAGCCCCTATACTTTGCGTAGGTTTCTGCTGCCCCACTTTGTTCTACTCTTGCATGTTGTGCACAGTTCTGTTGTCCTTTGTTGTTAGTAGGTAGACCAGGTTAATATTATTAATGAAAACAACTATACAACTAAAATAGTTTAGTTGTATAGTTGTTTATATACATTTTTATGTTAATATTAATTATTGTGTGTGGTTATATAGGAGTCAGAAATATGATCAAAAATGTTATGACTGCACAGTATTTTAGAGCAAAACAAAAAGGCTAGAATTAAAAATGAGGAAGATTTTTGTCCTATACCTCTTAAATGCAGACGCGATTAAGCTGATTATATTAAGAAAGGTGTGCAGGGACAGAGATCCTTGTGTAAGATGTCTGGGTACAAAAAGCAACTTTGGCTTAGCTGTTGTTTGGGCATCTTACAATTTGGTTTTAATCCGATATTCTATATCTAAATCTTTTAGATCTAGATATGTGTGTGTGTGTGTGTGTGTGTGTGTGTGTGTGTGTGTGTGTGTGTGTGTGTGTGTGTGTGTGTGTGTGTGTGTCTGCATTCCATGTCTTTCATTAAAACAACGGACAAAGAAAAAATAACACTGAAAGCAGTTTTCATTGAAAGATAAAACATTCCAACAATTATGGGAAAACATCAGTTTGGAAATAAAAATAAAATACATTCCTGCTCCACATTTGTAGCACTCTACCAGAGCAAATCTGATGAACACAGTAAACTAAAAAAATGAACAAACACATCTAAGAACAAATTCCAAAAAAATAAAGAAGTAGGTACTTTATCTTAGTTAACAGGAAAATAAATAGGGTGTAGAATTTATTTTATTGTTTTTTTAATGGAAGTGCAGATAGTTTTCCATTATCATTATTTCATACATTGTATTTCAGAGAAAGTGGCTTCAATGCTGGGATTATATATAATCATTGAAAGCACAAAACAGCTGAAAACAACTGTATGAACACCCCTATGTGCAAGGTGAGCTTCAGGTGAAATGGTGCCCTAGACCTACTGTTTCCTATGTTAAACATCTCACAGTACCCAGCTTGGTTCCCCCCTAGACCTACTGTTTCCTTTGTTAAACATCTTACAGTACCCAGCTTGGGTTCCCCCCTAGACCTACTGTTTCCTTTGTTAAACATCTTACAGTACCCAGCTTGGTTCCCCCCTAGACCTACTGTTTCCTATGTTAAACATCTTACAGTACCCAGCTTGGTTCCCCCCTAGACCTACTGTTTCCTATGTTAAACATCTTACAGTACCCAGCTTGGTTCCCCCCTAGACCTACTGTTTCCTTTGTTAAACATCTCACAGTACCCAGCTTGGTTCCCCCCTAGACCTACTGTTTCCTTTGTTAAACATCTCACAGTACCCAGCTTGGTTCCCCCCTAGACCTACTGTTTCCTATGTTAAACATCTTACAGTACCCAGCTTGGTTCCCCCCTAGACCTACTGTTTCCTATGTTAAACATCTCACAGTACCCAGCTTGGTCCCCCCTAGACCTACTGTTTCCTATAGGTTCATAGATTATAGGTTCATAGATTAGTACTAAGCTAACTGCCCTTGTGAGCCATTTTAAGCCTAGCCAGTTATCCCTTGTGAGACTCAAACCCTGTACCCTGTGCTTGCAAGGCAAACACCTTAACCATTAGGCCACCCTCCCAACCCCGATGAGGAACATTCACTAATACCACAAGTCAGTGTGGCTCCAACATTGCCATTCCCTGAAGATCCCTTTTCCTGTTCCTTGTTGTTATAAGCTTGAGCTTTATTGGTGGATTCATCAACTCTCTACCTCAATCCAGAGATGTTAAACATCTTACAGTACCCAGCTTGGTTCCCCCCTAGACCTACTGTTTCCTTTGTTAAACATCTCACAGTACCCAGCTTGGTTCCCCCCAGACCTACTGTTTCCTATGTTAAACATCTCACAGTACCCAGCTTGGTTCCCCCCTAGACCTACTGTTTCCTTTGTTAAACATCTCACAGTACCCAGTTTGGTTCCCGCTATCATTACCTATTTACATCATACAGATATTTTCCTCCAATTATGGTTTGAACTTTTTTTGCATCCTTTTGACACACCCTAACTGACTAAGACTGTATACTACAAGCAGTGTCAGTGGCTTGACACGTAGCACACTCACTTTTGGTGACAGATGATCAGAAGGCTGTAGGTTCCATTCCCATATCAAGTACTTGGATTAATTTCACAACACTGATGCTGCAGTATAGGGTAAAAGGGTACTGCATCCCTGAGTGTGCCATCTTTTGGATGAGATGTTAAATTAAGGTCCCATTTGCCTGAGTTGATGGTAGCTCAGACGGTTGTAAACAATCCCATGACTTTTACTGAAAAAAAGAGTAGTTGAAGTTTTTTGGTGTCCTGGTCAAATTTCTACTAATCAGTATGAATACTACTTCAGGTCACCCACAAAAAGAGAAACTGAGCTAGTTGGACTACCCTGGTCAACAACAAAAAAAAACAACAGACACTATTCCACTGGTTTTAGATTGGGATGAAAGCTAGGGCACAAATGGCCACAGTCATATATTTCAAGTGGCTGATGTCATATATATGTATACACAACATGCCTCCTTACTCCTATCCCCAAAAGGCAACCACATTCTGTTTACCCCTTTAATGTCAGGCTGGGGCAAAACCTAAAGTACAAGGAGAACAAAGTAACACATTTCAACCTGCTGCTGCCAGACATATATGAACAGCATGCCTCCTTACAAATACTCCCATATAAGTGTCTTGTTAGGAAAGTGAAAATAATGATCACAGTACATTTTCCAACATGTTGTCACTATACAGTACACTGCTCTGCTCCTACAGAAGCTATTGTAATGTTTAGTGATTTATTCTGAGGTTTATGAAAAATGTTAAAGTAATTACCACACAGTCCCCTGCACCTATATCAGCTATAGCAACATTTTCTGCATGCGTCAACATTTACAGTCCCCACACAAGCTACAGCAACATTCTGTACACAAGCTACAGCAACATTCTGTACACAAGCTACAGCAACATTCTGTACACATCTCTGAGCAGGGATGATGTTAGAACAGGTGAGGCTGATGGCAGAGGTGACTACTAAGTTCATGTCAAAATCCAGTTAAACAGTCTAGATTGTTGGGGTTGCCAAGCTTCCTTGAAGCTCAAAGGGTCTTGATATTCTGTGATGTATTTTATACCTTATTTCTGAAAGATAATGACTGCGTTTTTTTGTCCTGTCACCCATAAACTTTATATACGTGCCCAGCAATATTGTTTGCCTCCACAGATAAAACTCAGTGATATGTTTGAAGCACACACACAGACACTGAAACTGCTTCTAAGATGTACACACACATGCAATACTGCATATTTAACTTAAGGCAAACTGCAGGAATGCCAATTCATCTATAGCATGCATTTGGCATATTGGAGGAAACCAGACCACATGGGTAAACCCATACAGTTAAAGGGAGACCATGCAGTTTCCATATAGAAGTAGCTACAGACAATAACTCAACCAGAACCAGGCAATGGAAATCAAAATACTCCTCACTGCACCACTGTACCAGTGAGCAGTTTAATTCAACTTATCCTGCCTCTACCAAGCCATTAAAAAAAGACACTTGGCAAGTGAAAGAAATTTTGGCCAGTTTGTTACTCTTAAATGCACTGCAATTCTCTCACCCACACCCAAGTATAAGCCATAGCAATACAGCAATACTAACTTTTATACTGATTTCAGCAAATGCATTGTATGACATTACTGTCACACTAAATAAGTGACTATTGTCTAATGATCAAACAACAGCAGGAGTAAGTCACATTTATTCACAATGGCCTCTGCCATTTTACTGATTGTGTGAACTGAAAACTACTCATGTAGCAACTCCTTTGCTCAATGCTTTCTGGAATTCATAAACTCCAATGCCCTGGATCAACTTATCCACACCCCCACCAGGGGCAACAATATCCTAGATCTAGTCATTACCAACATGAGTGACCGGTGTTCCACATCTGAAGTCAATGCCTCATTGGTCCGATCCGACCATAAGCTAATTACCCTAGATATCCACATCCTGCCTCCACCCCCCATTAAGGAAACCATGGTAAAAAATTTCTCCAAAGCCAACTTCATGCTTCTTAAGACAGAAGTGGTGAACTTCATGACACCCATGCAGATGGACAATACAGTTATGACTACTGAATCCTACACAATTGCACTTTATAAGCACTTACACGAGTGTATGGATTGTGCTATCCCAAACAGAACCAAGACACTATCCTCCAAAAAAAGGAAGCCGATCTGATGGTCCCCTGCCATAAACAAACTGTACAACAGAAGGAAGAAACTGTTGCAAAAGAGAGTAAAATCCCATGAGTGGAGGAGCTCCCTGGTCAGCCTCAGTAAGAAGCTGCGATCCCTTATAAAATCCTCCAAAGCTAGTTACGAAAACAAAATCGCCACTGATTCTAAAGACAACCACAAAGCATTCTATAGCTACGTCAAGAAGTTACAGCACAATGGCACTAAATATACAGACCCAACTGATATTGCCAACAGCCTGGCAGATAGGTTAAGTGCCAACTTTACCTCCCTCTCACCTCCTAAAGAGCCCATCTCTATACCGGAAGAATGCAAAGTTCCAGTAATCACGACTGCACAGGTAAAAAACACACTCTCCAAAGCCAAGAACACAGCATCCATGGGACCAGACAACATCCCAGGCTGCGTTCTACACAAACTACAGAATGAACTGGCACCCCACCTAAGTACCATGTTCAATCATAGCCTCCCCTCAGGCTTTGTGCCTGCTGAATGGCGCACAGCAATGGTTATCCCACTCCACAAGGGGGAAGCCACCACGGACCCTGGGAGCTACTGCCCCATTAGCCTGACGAGCCTGGTCTGCAAGGTATCATCATGGAACTTATAAAAAAAGACATTGGTAATCTCCAAACTCTGGACCCCACCCAGTTCGGGTTTGTAAAAGGCAGATCATGTCTCCTAAACCTGACAGACTTCTTTGAAGCAGTCACTAAAGCCATACACAATGGTAAAGTGGTTCACACAGCCTATCTAGATCTTGCCAAGGCTTTCGACACCATCCCCCACTCTGGAATTATAGATAAACTCACTAAATTAGGTATAAATCCCTATGCCACAAGATGGGTTGCCAACTGGCTCACTGACAGAACCCACACTGTGAAAGTAGCAGACTCCAAATCCGACTTCAGACCAGTGACAAGTGGAGTACCACAGGGTTCAGTCCTGGGTCCTCTCCTGTTTGGTATCTACCTCTCTGAAGTACAGGCTAACACAGAAGGTCTTTCGCTAATGAAGTTCGCAGATGACTGCAAACTAGGAGCCATAATTGAAACTCCTAATGATGTGGATATCCTACAAAAGGGCCTCACTGAGACAGATGCCTGGTGTCAAAGCCATGGCCTTAAGCTCAATGTCAAAAAGTGTATTGTCATCCCCTTTGGTAAAAACTCTGTACCCATGAACTACAACATAGGTGGTAGTATACTTAACACCGAAAGTGTGATAAGAGACCTTGGGACACAGGTGGAAGTAGTCTCTCCTTTGATAATCACATCACCACAGTAGTCAGAAAATCCTTCTACGTGGCACACCTCATAGCAAAAGGTTTCTCATCCAGAAAAAAAAAGAGGTCATTGTTCCCCTCTACTCATCACTCATTAGACCCATTATAGAGTACAACACCCCTTTTGGTATGTACCTCACAAAACATCTACAACAACTGGAAAGGCCACAGAAATACCTCACAAAGAGTATTACCAGCCTCAAAGAGATGCCCTACACAGATGGTATCTAAAAACTCCAGCTTTACTCCGTCGCATATCACCTACTCAGAGGTGATCTCTGCCTAACATACAAAGCTATGTCAAACCCAGAGCTGTTGGACATGCTCCACTGAAAGAAATCCCAATCCCTCCGAGCTACACGCTCTAGGGACCTAAACCTTGTCACCACAATAAACAGAACATGCCGGAGGGATAGATTCCTGTCCCAGAGACTTCCCATACTCTGGAATAAACTACCTATCTATATAAAACAAAGCTCCTCATTAGCACTCTTCAAGAAAAATCTTGATGATTGGATGGAAATAGGAAATTCACCCCGGGGATCACTTCTGTGGCTCTGCTCGACAGTGGCGCAGGAAAATAATTTTCTTGGGTGGCAAAAGCCAGGGTACCTTTTTGGCTGGGCTTGTAGTGGCCCCAGGGCTGATAGCCTAGTACCTACCTATGAACCTATCTTACTATGAACACCCCAGATGTCCGATTGTGGTAAATAATAATAATAATAATAATAATAATAATAATAAATGTCAAGTTTGTTTTACACATTTCAGTTTGTTTCACAGAAAGACACATTAATAATAGGAAAGTATTCCATCTTTCATCACTCTATTTGCAAATCCAGATTAGTGACTGCTTAAACTGAGCAAACAACAAGAAGACCTACCCAGCAGTTGTATTGAGCTGTAATAAACAAATATGGCATTGTACTACATTTCAGCTAAGTTTCACATAAATATAATCATACATTAAAGTATTCCTAATCACATTAGTTGTACAAAGCCAGAATAATGAGCAAACAGCAGCAGGCATTTTTCATTACAGACAGCCCCGGCAAATGTCAGATGTCCAGCTCATAGATATAGATACACTGTAGCTAGAGCTACACAATAATTCATTCAAATACATAACTGTCAGCCCAACATATTTTCTCCAAAATGTGGAACACTACTTGTAACAGAGTAACCGAATGAACCAGAACAACAAAAAAAATATCAAGATAAACACATTCATTAAGTGCTTTTGTTCCAATACAGATAATGAACTTCTTCAGCATGGTTTATGAATGCAGCTCCTGTTCCCAATGCATATATATATATATATATATATATATATATATATATATATATATATATATATATATATATATATATATATATATATATATAAAGGTGCTAGTTCCTCTGTGGCCAACTGTCCTAAGGCTTTGACACCTGGCGGCAAGCTTGATTGCAACACAAGGATTTTGGTTTGTGAGGAACTGTGCTTATCTTGTTCTGCTGTTTATGTAAGGAAGACAAAAAGACTTTTGAAAAAGAGGGGTCTATATTAGAACATATAATATTTAACAGTTCAAATCACTAAAGGTCGACTTTTAGTGATCGAACTGTTTAAACATTGAATGTTCAGAAAAAAAAAATAAAAATAAAAAAAATTAAATGGTGTAGGCAGGGGGGCAACCCACCCTACACCCCCCACTACTTAAATATACCAAGTCTGAGACTGCACTACATTGAAGTAAATTGAAATCTCCCCTTACGGAGATTTCCATTTACTTGTTCGATGTTCTGCAGATTTGCTATTCTCGTGTCAACAATGTCAGATTCAACATTGTCGGCTTTTGAGAATGTAATATAGACCTGAAAAAGAGACTTTATTAGCACATTTATGCTATTAAAAAGGAGACAACAAGAATGCCCTTCATGGACATTCTATTAATTGTGTCAGTTTTTAAAAAAAATTGTTAATTTGGAGAAGACGAATGCATTTAGTGGAGACTGGAAGATCCGCTTGGAAAGTAGGGAACATCATTAGAAGCACCTTTTATTTATTTATTTATTTATTGACATTTGATTATTGGAAAAGTCCAACTGGGTAGAAGCCCATTTTCAGCGGATGCCTGGGTAGAAAAGCTCCAAATTATTACAAAATATTTTAAGAATAATAATATTACAATCTTCAAAAATAAAACAAAAACATCTGCAGTTTAATTAATTATAACAAATTAGTGATAATATAAAAACATTTATTAAGAATCAATGCAAGTTATATGACAATCATTTAATATTTATAGACATTTTAGACAATTTGTAGAGAAATTAAAGGCAAGTCAGTCTAATACAAACAGGAACTGCAATATGAAGTGAGGAAAAACAGGCTTATGGTATATTTAGAGAGAAAGTCAGGGAAGAGAATTTTATAGAAGTAAGGAAATAAGTGAAGAAGGGAGAGCAAGTAGGTATAAGGAATGAAAAGGTACTTGTCTACATTTTGGGATAGAGTTTATCCTGGTTTTGTGGAAGAACAAAGCCAGATTTTAGCTAGCAACTTTGTCAGAGTGGTTTTGAAAGATGGGAGGGAGGGTATAGACCTGATGGATACAGGTACGTAGTTCCAGGCCTTAGCAAGCTTGTATGAGTACAGACAATGCCCAGCAGATTTAATAGGTCTGTAGGCACACAAGAGTTTTTGCTCACTGGATCACAATGACTGACTGGGAACATAGTTGTGTAAAATGTTTTTTAGTGGTGGACAGGCAGATGGATTCTGGCTAATTTTATGGTAGTAAGAAGATGTGTATATGTTAGCTGAAGCTGCGTATATGTTAGTTGATGAGGCAGTTATAACCTATTTAGGTTTTTTATTGCTATGCAGTGATGGATTCTGAAAGGGGCATTTGCTGCAAAATTAGCAACTTTGTTAAAGGATTGTTCACATTTTAATTTTTGAGAAGCCTGGAGGTTGGTAAGGATGGGGGTACCATGAAGAAGCATGGGGAGGAGATAAGTAGTGGCAATTGTGGTTTTAGTTGTGTTGGTGAGAAGGTTTTTGGCTCTGTAAAGCATCCCTAGTTTTTGATGACTTTTTCTTATGCAATTTTGTATCTGCAGGTCAAATGTAATGTTATCTTTATTCTTATCTTAATTTCTGTGTTTCCTTATAATGAATTTTTAAGGATCAACAGGTTGTGTGGGACTGACCACCTATTTGATAGGGAAATATTGGGGGCTGAACAAATGTTTATTAGTAGAGGATATGACAGAGGGGTTGTAGCACAAGCTAAACAAAAAAATTGTGAGAATAAGATATGAGAAGAATAATTCAAATATTAATCAAAGTAGTAATGAGCTATGTAATGTTATGAATAATGAGAAATTTGCTAATAATATGGCTAGACATAAGACATTTTATTTACAGAATTTGGAAAGCAATACTGGTAAAAATAATACTGAAATTTATTTTGTAACTACTTTTACTGTAATTACTGACTTAGTAGTTAAGACGGTTATACAATTTTGGCCTTTGTTGCTACGAGATAAAGATTTGAGCGGGTCTTTTCTAGCCGTGTAAACATCTCCTATAGAAGAGCTAGAAATTTGGCTGATATGGTTATTCATAATCATTTTCTTCCACCAGATATCAGTGTGAGTAATAAAGTTACAGTCACTAAAGGAACTATTCCTTGTGGCAAATGTACTATTTGTAAACATTTGGTTAAGTTATTTCCAAATATTAATGGCAACAGGTGGCTAATAGTGAATATACATACAATACGGCAGGAGTTGTTTATGTCTTGAAATGTGCATGTGATTTGTATTATACTGGGGAAACTAATAGGAGTTTTAAGGTACAGTTTCAGGAGCATATTAGGGACATCAGAAATAAAAAAATGGATAGCCCTTTAGGGGGTCATTTTCTATCCTTTCATCATGCTAATCCTGAATTTCGTAAAGGTTGTGTGTTGGAAAAAGTTGATGTATGTATGGGTGAGTGTACTAGCTTAAAGGAAAAACTTTTAAGGCAGGAGACATTGTTTATTTTAAAGTATGGCACTTTAGAGCCTTTTCGGCTCAATAAAGAGTGTAACTGGAAATTTGTGATTGAATAATTGTTCAAGTGTTTGCTAATTGTATTTTTTCCATGACTATTTAAGCTGTTTTGTATGTGTAATAAAATCACTCTTGGAAGGCCTACTGGCCGAGGTGCTAAGGAATTTTATTAAAACTTTATACTCTTTGGTACCATTGGCTATTTGTTTGTTGGTCATTAGTGAATTGTGTTTTTATGGCCACGGATCCTAATCTCAACAAACCTTGAATGCTCTGTGATGACTGCACTGATGGTACACAAAGATCAATGGAACAGTATCTCTGCCAGTATGCTGGTAAAAGCTCTAGAATTACCAGTGATATGGCTGCTACATTAAATGGTAACACTTTGGACAATGTTTCTGTGAACAATATCTCTGTGGGTGCTATTTTTTCTGTAAATGTGTGTGACCGCTATGTAGGAGAATGAGACCATTATCTTACCAATCCATTTTTATCTATTGGCTCTAATGTGGTGCCTCTTTCAGCTGAAGTTTGTAATATGCGAGACAAGTTAGAGGAACTTTTGCACAAGGAAACAAGCACCCACATAAATTTACTGTGTCTTCAGCATTATATAGAACTTAATATTACCCTGAGGGGTTTGAGAGCCTCTAAGACACCAACTACACCCTTTGAGGAAGGGAATCTGGATGATGTGGCTTTCCAGAAAAGGTGGATTGCAGCTGCCCATCAATGTTCCAGTGAATGGGTTCACATATTAATTGAAAGGGACCACCTTAAGAAACAACGTTTAAAAGAGGAGATATTATCAGTTAGTGGGGAGCTGCAAAAACACTTATCTTCTGCTAAATTAGATGAGACATTGTGTGATGTGAATTCCAGGTTGTTGGACCTGGAAAGTGAACTGGTTGAATGGAAAACTGCAAAAATTAATAGACATTAAAGATTATAGTTCGGACAAAGCCTTTCTTTGGAAAAGGAACAACAAGAGGGCCTCTTCCAGTATTGGGAGGGGCAAAGGTTATAGTGACACCTCTGCCACCAATTCAGTTTAATTTGCAATGTCAGCGGAAGTGGTGTGACTGAAGAATTTCCAGCGTTCTACTGACATGAACCAGCATTTTCAGAGCAACAATAATCTGAAATTTAGCAGCAACAACAGAAAATGTGGTCATAATGATGGGGGCCAATTCAAAAACAATGGAAGAAACTTCAGAGATAAGAATGGAAAGAGGAAACTATGGAACTAGTAGGTGTAGTTCCTTGACTGACTCTAGTTTTAAATTTGTCTAAATGTGAAGTATCTGATGTTGTACTGTCAGTGCTGAATCTGGGGCTTAAGTTTATCCCCACAGCCCTGCCTAGATTGCACATGCTTAAGACAGAAATTTTCTTGCTTAGCAGAAAGTTACATTTATCTGATTTTTTTTAAATAAAAGTGATAATGATGGTTTATTGAATTTAAATGTTAATTCTGATGATTATTTTTATTCCTGTCGCTCTTCTCAGAAAGAACTTGACAATTTTGATGATAACTTTACTGTGAATGCATGTAGTAGCTTGAACACAAACACAATTAAGATAAAGAGTTGTTATATTCCACCTCTTACCAATACTACAATTCAAAGTTATATTTACATCTTAAATTTTGAGATTGAAAAGTTATACTGGGAATGTATGAATAGCAAGTCTAATATCTGTTATAATCTGAGTAAGGCACAATGGCTGGTGATTAAACCATCGGATAAGGGAAATCAAACTCTGATTCTGCATTATAGACAATATTTATAAATGTGTTATGCTCACTTGAATAATGAAAGAGTGTATGAGAAGTGTGACATTTCTAATTGTAAAGAAGCTATTGATGCATATCACTCGTTACTGAAGAAAGGTTTAAGGTTAGGCTATTTTACAACTGTTGATTTAGAAAGAAAGTTTACTGTGTATAATACAAGTATAGCAGTGATTTATTGCCTTCCTAAAACACATAGGTCAATTGTGTCAGCTGAAAAATATTTTTTGAAAAATATCTCTATCCTGTTACATGAATATTTGAAAAATTATGTCCTTAACACTCTGTTCTACATCCGTGATAGCCAGGACTTTTTGAATAAAATTAAGGTATTGTATGGCATGATAATATGTTTTGGCTTTGTATGGATGTTGAGTCTTTTTACAAACATAAGATATGACATAGGTATGCAGGCCCTTTTTCATTTTTTGGGTGATTCTCTCATGCCCCATTCTTTGATGGATTTGGTTCTTTTTTGCTTAAAAAATATATTTTTTTATTTTTAATGGGAAGATTTTTCATCAATTACAGGGAACAGATATGGGGGCAGCTTTTGCCCCCATGTATGCGAATTTAGTGATAGCTAAATTTGAGGAAGAATATATTTATTCCCATTTGTTCTATAAATCTAGGGTAATTGTTTACTTTAGATTCATAGGTGATTTGATTTTTTTGTGTAATGGAACCAGTAGAGAGGCCCAGCTTTTTGTTAAAGATTTGCAAGTTAATCACATGGGGCTCCAGTTTGATGGAGTACAGCTGGGTCATGAGGTAAGCTTTTTGATATACAACTTAATGGCTTAGAAAAGGGTATCCATAGAAAATTTAACCAGAGAAACCAGTTCTTATATGGGACAAGCTGTCATCCACACCATTTAATTTCGGCACTTAATAATGAGTGTAATTGGAAATTTGTGACTGGATAATTGTTCAAGTGTTTGCTAGCTGTATTTTCTCCATGACTATTTAAGCTATTTTGCATGTGTAATAAAATAACTCTTAGAAGGCCTATTGGCCGAGGCGCTAAGGAATTTTATTAAAACTTTATACTCTTTGGTACCATTGGCTATTTGTTTGTTTTTATATATTTTTTTGTGTGGTCGTTAGTCAAATGTAAGCTTATCATCTACTATCACATCTAATAATTTGCTATGAGAGGTGACTTTAATGGTTGTATTACCAAGACAGTGGAATTTAACAGTTGCCTTTTTTTTCCATGGGAGAGGAATTTGAAGAAAAAAGCAGTAGTTTTGTCTTTTTTGGGTTGAAGATGAGTTGTGAGTTACAAAGCCATGTTTCAGTGGCTGTTAAAGCTTCCTGAGTAATGTTTTGGAGGTGTACCATGTTGTCAGGTGTGCAAAGGAGAGTGAAATTAACTGCGTATTGTATTAGGGTGGCCTGTTGTGTGGATGCATAGAGGGTGTTGGTGAAAATGTTAAAGAGGAGCGAACCAAGGATAGAGCCTTGTGGTACACTTCTGGTGACTGGGAGGTTAGGAAAGAGCATGGAGTGCCATTTTACTACCTGATACCTATTGGACAGGTAGCTTTTGAACCAGCAAAGTGGGGTGAGATAAACCTAGTGAGGGCATTTGAAGTAGAAGTTTGTTGTGACAAACTGTGTCTAAGGCTTTAGACAAGTTTAGAAATAAGGAATATACTAGCTTGCTGTTACCTCTAGCTTTATTGACATTATCTATATAAGCTAGAAGGGCAGTTCTAGTACTATAGGGAGGACAGAAGCCATGTTGTGTAAATTATAGGAGTTCTTCTTGCAGGAGATAGTCTAGAAATTATTTTTGAATACATGATATTATAGCCAGGAGGTATAACTTCAGAGTTGTTTATGCTGGGTTTAAGCCACGTTTCAGTTACAGTGAGAATGTCAGGCTTGTGTTGAGTAATACAGGCATGTAGTTCATCAGTTTTATTTCTATGCTTCTAACATTTATTGCAGCAAAATTAGATCACCAGGGTTGGGGAGTGGCTGTTGTTGGGTTACAGAAGTGTGTCGGAGAGAATTATCTTTGTGTTCATTTTGATAGGTGGGGCTAGGATTAGGGTATATATCTCCTCCTAGAAGGATTTTAGTTAACTGGGGGATTATACATACTTGTTTTTTTGGAGAGGATTCTTACACTTAATTTTGTTTTGGTTTGAGTTGAAGTGCAATTAATCAGTCTATATTTGGAATAAGGGTGAGGGCAATATTAAATAGGTTTGGTGCAATGTGTGGAGACTGTAAAGAGGAAGTATGGATAGGTGGTTGGGACAGAGTTGGAGAGATGCTGAGAGATATTATTGAGTCATGGTAGGATGAAAGATTGCACAGTAGGAGGAGAAGAATAGAGCATAAGCTGAAGAGTAGAATAATTAAGTACATGAATCTGTATTTTATAGATGTCAAATAGTGGGAAAGTGGCAATGAAGATGGAAACAGGCAGTTGCATGGCAGTAGGAGATTCAGTGATGGTGGATTCTGAAAGCTGGTAGAGGACAGGTGAGGACAGATGTATTTTCTATAAAAGAAAAGACTTAGGCTGTCCTGGTATCTTCTCTTGAATGTAAGGAATAAGGCTAGAGTATAATGATGAGGTTAAAATAAGAATAAATGAGGGTTTATTTGGGAAAAGTAAAATAAACAATGTGGAATAGACAGGTAATATTAGGGAGGGTTGTGATTATGAATTAATCTAGTGCAAAGCAGTATGGGAGTGAGAAAGATAGTTGGGAATGGGGCTAAAAGTTAAACGGAGATCGGGAAGTAGGAAACAAGGAACAGAAGTATATGTATGGAAATAGTGAGGTCATTTGGGGAGGGTTTAGAATAAGAGTCACAAGTGAAATGTGTATGTAGGAAGTACAATGTAGAGTAAGAGGGGGTGGGTGGGAATTGAAAGTGAAGCCGGGTGTAGTGAACTTCCCACCCTCAGGTCAAATTATAACTGGGAGCAATCAGTTTATAGCCAGTACAAATTAATTAACAAAGGGATATGAAGTGCAACAAGTTTTCTGTCATTTCCTGAGGCTAAATAACTGGCATGTACAGTATAGTCTACTGGTCAAGAAAAAGGGGATGCTAGCCCACTTAGTAAGAGGTCCTTAGAGTGCACATATTATTTCACAGAGACGTTTAATCACAGAGCAGGCACCAAGTATTTAATTGATTAAAGCTAATATACAGCAAGGTTCTTTATGATAAATGTGCTTGCACTATGCAATGACAAAATTCTCTGTAAACCTGAAGGAGTAGGGTCGTGTGACAGAGCTCCTGCAGTACTGAGGTCAGATGCTTTGACCACAGTACTATGCAATGACAAAATTCTCTATAAACCTGTAGGAGTAGGGTCTTGTGGCAGAGCTCCTGCAGTATCAAGGTCAGATGTAGTGATCATAGGCTATTATGCAATGACATTCTCTGTAGCCTTGTACGAGTTGGGCCTTGTAGCAGAGCTCCTGCAGTATTGAGGACAGATGTAGTGACTGCAGTCTCTGCTCTGAGAAGGAAGATAGTGACTGAGTGTAAGGAGCACCAACACTTTTGGATGCCACAAAACCCCTGGGCAGGGGTGTAGCCAGGCATACTCTTTGTAGTGTATGAGTACAGTTTTCTGAGCATCACTGAAAAACAATGTGGCTTTTTTTCAGAAAATATTATTTTACAACAGTCTAAATTAATTCATTCAGAGTAGAATGCAGTTTGCTTAGAGACAGAGTTGCTAATGTAAAAACAATATTGTTAATAGTTTTAGAGGGAACACATAAAAATTATACATTACCGGGGGAGGGGGGCAACATCTTGTGAGATGTGTCCATTTTTTTAAATGCCACGTAGGATGAGGCTAGCAAAATTAGTTTGTGATTACAAAATGTAGTTCTTTGGCTACACCCCTGACCCTGGGTATTAATGATAAAATATCAATTAGTTGTTTATTAAATAAAAAATAGACTGACTTTGGGGAGTTGTTAGTGAGAGTAGTGTCCACTGCTAGTCTAAGAAATTTGCTTGGGAGTTGATCTACTGCAAGTCTGGTGAGTTTCAGTTGAAGAAAGAGTTTTTTGATGTAAGTGGTCTGCATGGTCTGAAATAAGAAGGCTGCAGAGTGATGGACAGTAGTTTTGGGGATGATAAGAGGGATATGGGTACTGTCATTTATTAAGGTCAAGATAGAGTTAATGCAATGTGAGTTGGATAGGGCTGCTATCCTTATGTTGGAAATAAGGTTGGATGGTGAGGGGATAGTGGATTGTCCAGGATTTAAGAGCTGTTTAATGGAATGCCAAAACTTGTAAAAAATAAATAAAGCACAAAGACCAGCTCACAGGACCGGATGGACTACACTTTAATATGAGTGCTTTCGTCGGCATAAAACCATCTGACTGGTTTTATGCCGATAAAATCGCTCATATTAAAGTGTAGTCCGTTCCTGTGAACTGGTCTTCGTGCTTTATTTATTTTTTACAAGTTTTATTCATCTTTTGTGCTTCTAGGAATGCCCAAACTTCTGAGGGTAATTTTTATGTTTTTGCTGGATCAGGGCGTAATAGGATTTTTTGTCTGATCGAACTTGATTTTTGGCTAAGTTACATAGTAGCGGTAGTCATGATGGGAAGCCTGGGTTTTTGAAGAGTGATAGTTTAGCCAAGCTCTGTCTCTTTGTTTCATTATGTTTATGGTGTCTTTAGTTAGCAAATGAGCAGGTGCAGATTTGCAACATATTTGTTTAATAGGGGCTAATGAGTTTAAGATGTTTAAGAATGAGTTGTTGAAGTAGACAACTACCTAATTGAGGGGAAGTTGTTTTAAGGAGGACCAGTTGTGATGTTTTAAGAGGGTGTTAAAGGTTTCTATGGAGAAGTGTTTCTTTGTACAGATATAGTTATAGATAGAGGTTCATAGGTTCATAGATTAGTACTAGGCTAGCTGCTGTTAGGGGCCATTTTAAGCCTAGCCAGTGACCCCCATGTGAGAATCAAATCCTGCACCTTGTGTCTGTAAGGTAAACATCTTAACCATTATACCAACCTCCCACCCTCGTGCCTTGCTCCTAATTACGTAGGTAGGGGAATGATCAATAAGGGAGTCAGGCAGGCAGCCAGACTGTGAGTATAGGTTAGGGCGATTGGAGAGTATTCAGTCTAGTATGGAATGTTTGTTATTGAGTCTGTCAATTCTTGTAGGTGTGGAGAAACCAAAAAGGTTAATATGATTAGCTGGATTTACGGAAGTGCATGTGAATGAATCCAGATTAAAGTCACCTAAGATTATTATTTCCTGATTAAAAGTAGTGGAGGCCCAGCTCAACAGGTTTTCTATTACAAGACTATTGTTTCCAGAGGGGAGCTATACTGCTATGATGGTAATGGACTTTTTTATGTTACATTGAAGATGAGAGATTAGTATTTTGGAGTCTGAAGCTAGGGGTGAGGTAGTGTACAGTTGTAGCAGTTCAAGGTTGTTTTTATATATGATAGCTATGCCAGCACCTTGCTTGTGTATTCTGTCAGATCTATGGATATTGTACCCTTGGGGCAAGAATTCTTCATCTTTGTTATGTTTTTTTAGCCAAGTTTCAGTAATTGCTACAATGTCTGGGGAGTATAGTGATAAGGTAGCTTGGAAGTCAGGTACTTTATACAGAATACTTCTAAGGTTAATGTTTAGGATTAATAAGTCAGAGGAAGTGTGTACTAAGTGTGAAGGGTTTAGCAGGGTAGGGTTATGTTGTAGGTGGGATGTCTGAGTGTATGGTTAGGGCCTGGATTCAGATGAATGTCACCACTGAGATAAAGTAGATAGTATTTGAGTACAAAGGTGAGTGAGAGTTTGAAAGTGAGTCTGTAGAATTTGTGAAGGATGTGTGCGGATATATGAATGGAAGGGTATTTTAGTGTGAATAGCTGGATGGGTGTGTTATTGAATAGTTGTGGTGATATGTTGATGTAGGCAAGCAAGTAAGGTGCAGGAGGGTATGTAGGAGTAGTAAGTGTGATTGTATGCAAGCCTTGAAGGTGGTTAAAGGAGGTAAGGTAATAAGGTGTTGTGAATAGAGTGAGGCGCAACATATTGAAAAATGGCATAATGAGGTTGGTGAGGGAAAATTGGAAAATTGAGATATGAGGAGAATGTTAATGCAATAGTGTGAATTAGAGGTACTAAGGATAGCAGAGAGTGGGATGAATAAGAAGAGTAGATTAGTATGAGTGTAAGTTGAGTGGGAGTGGATATTTAAAGAAGGGGATTAGGTGAGTAGCAAACAGATTGTTGTTTGAGTATGTGAGAGTGGCGGAATAGGTAGACTGGCTGTGGATATGATTGGCTGAATTAACAGAGGGCACAGTGATGTAAGTATATAGTTGGGATAGTGGGGTGGGTGGGAATGGGGGTAGGGTATAGGAGCACAGTGATCCCAGAGGGTAAATGGAGCAGGTTGGACCAGAGAAGACTTGATTTTGACAGATTATTACACAAGCTGAAAAAAAAACAATCAGTAACCAGGTGAGTGCAGAAGAATGTTTTACAGGAGGCTGTGTCAATATTGAGATGGAGCAACCTACGTTCAGCAGTTAAATTCCAAAGTAAAAAAGCCTTTACGTAGAAAAAAAAACTATGCAGATTGGGAGGCAAAAATGTATACTGCAAAGCTAGTAACTGTAGTGGGATGGGAGCCATTTTGAAAGCACAGGTCTCGGCTCTGGCAATAACATCTTAGTACTTTAAAACAAATTACAGGAGACAGGTTATACATACAAGATTAACTGGCTATTGTTAGGAGGAGTGCATAGATACATACATTTATCATGTCACAACTACATGTAGTTTTAGAACATGACTGAGACTATTGTTTTTATTTTATGAATTTTAGGCAGTGCAAAACTAATGTGAATAATCGATTGTTTAGTTTAATGTATTTTACTATTTAATCGGAACTGAACATGTGAATATTTTTAGTGTATTTAAAATGCAGTTTAGTTTTTGTTAAGCATTCTGAAAAAGTTCTGTATCAATATAGGAACAAAAGTGTTTAATGAATGTTTTTATTTTATTTTTAATAAAAGTTTCCTGTGCTGATTTACTGGTGGCAAAGTTTTTTATTGTTTATTATTAGTGCTTCTTATGGTGTGGAACAAATGGGCAAAATGTGGATCACTTACTATTAGCTTCAGCTATGAAGTTTACAGCAAGGTAGGAATAGCTTCTTCCTACATACAGAAAGTTCTTTGGATAAAATAACATGATTCAGTATTATTTGCATTGAATATTTGTAAAAAAAAGAATGTTTAAGAATGTATGTGTGACAACTCCTTTCACTGAGGATCTGCATGGAACATGGATTTTTTAAGGCTCAAAATGAGGAACATTCCTCCATACCTCTCAACTTCTTTTCTTAATAATAATAATCGAAAAATACTAGAAAGGCTAAGCCTCCAAGTCAGGAACAATTTTAAATATTACCTTAATTCACCTAAAAGTTTATAGATCAAGTTTTCCATTAGCATACATTTCCTGAACAATAAGGAACAAAAAACTCTATAATGTTTGGCATTACTGACCAACTGTAATCCTCAATGACTTACCAGAAAGTTAAAGTTTTACAAGAGATGGCAAAAATATGAGAAAAATCACAGACAGTTAATTGTATGTATTCCTCATTTATGAGGCTATGAGCTTCTTAGCTGATGATGTTAGCAAGACCAAATGCTGCAACCTATCAGGTTCTGCTTTTTATTTCTTTTTTTAAAGAAGTACACCTGAAAGATTACTGCTTTTAAATGACACCTGCACGCTTAAGTCTTGCTACCTTAAAGTAAGGGGAAATTGGGCACACAGTGCTGCAACCAATCATGTTCCTTTTTGAACAAAGTGGATCTGAAAGCTTGTAGCTTTACTGATATTTGCTCTGTTCTCTGCAGTGCTCTGAGCAGGAAAACAAACATAAAAACAGATGCCAGAATCAGTCTACCAGTGTCAGCAAACACCAGAGAATTCTCTTTCCTGAAGCCAGATGCTACTGTTGTTTTCTTCAGGCCCACCCTAACAGCAAATCATTGGGGATCCTTATGGCTGTGGGTTTCATGGGTGCCTAACACTGGCTATGTATTTATCTGTTTCTGTATATCTATCTCACCTATCTGTTTATACACCTACTGCTCTCTCTCTCTCTCTCTCTCTATATATATATATATATATATATATATAAAACTCAAAATATCAAAAATATTTTAATGCAGGGGCAATCCCCCTGTAACCCTCATTTGGGGGGCTGTGCCCACCACCCCCCCTATTAATTATTATACCAACTCCAAGATCTCACAACACCGGAGAAATATATATATGGGTCTACTGCTTTTGGTCAAATTACATTTGGTCGAAAATGATTTCAGGCAGCCCACTTCACTGAAAGCTCATTTGATAGAAAGCTCATTTGGTCGAATTCCATTTGGTTGAAAATGGAATATAGTCCCTGCCCCACTGCAGTGCGACCCTGGAGTGAGAATATAAAGTTAGGGGGGTATAGTCCCCCACATTTTGCAACTAGTTTTTACTGACGTTATATGTTTCAATGTATTTTTAATGGCTACGTATGTATATAATAATGCATACACTGCAATTATGTGGGGGTCTACACCCCCCACCCCCCCTTACTTTATAATCTCAATCCAGAGTCGCACTGCAGTGGGGCATGGGGCTATATTCCATTTTCAACTAACTGGAATTCAACCAAATGGGTTTTCAGTGAAATGCATTTTTGGTGAAGTAGGCTGCCTGAAATTATTTTCGACCAAATGTAATTCGACCAAAAGCAGTAGACCCATATATATATATATATATATATATATATATATATATATATATATATATATATATATACACACACACACACACACACACACACACACACACACACACACACACACACACACACACACACACACACACGTCTCAAAAGATACAAATGGCAGACATATGTAAAAGCAGAGGTTTTTTTAGTAATCCATAAACCAAAATATCAACCCACTTGACTTTTCAGCTTCCCATCAACAGAGTTCATTCCACAGTCCAGGATACAGACTGTCTTTAAACACGAGGTAAGTCTAAGGCTACTGACCTCTCCCAGGCCCAAGTTTTATTTCTAAAGACAAGTATTTCCAGAGGTATAATCTGCAAGTAGCTCTAATTGCTCTCTCACTGTGTGCTCCAAGGCCTTCCTTCAGATAACAGTCCAGGGAAGAAGTAACTTTTTAGTTTGTAGCTTTCAGGCAACCTACAGTTATACAACACTACTTGATAATTAGGATGTTGTTAATTATCTAAGTTATATACCGAGTGTTGCCTAACTAAATGTTCATGGGAATATTCCCACACACACACACACACACACACACTCTCTCGCGTGCACACACACACACACACACACACACACACACACACACACACACACGCACATACATAAGATTCTCAGGGATATGTATGTGTGTGTGTGTGTGTGTGTGTGTGTGTGTGTGTGTGTAAGTATGTATGTCCTGACATGCAGATTATTCATATGAACTATACAATTAATGTTTAATGTATCATGCATGCTCTGCTGAATGTTATTTATAACACTGGAGAGTTGGGGGTTCGCATAATGGTTAAGCTGTTTACCTTGCACAAACAAGGTACAGGGTTTTATTCTCACCCTTGAAAGTAGGGATATAATTAAAAGGGTTACCTGGGGTTATTAGCCTAGTAATCGCCTATGAATTTAGCCCTCTCATTTGACAAACAAATTTTTTTATGAACCCAGCCTCTAGCCTGAAATGAATGCTAAATCCTTTTTCTAGGCATTCTGTGACAGTGGTATCAAATCATTTCGACATGAGTTGCATCCGATCATTTTGACATGAGTGGTATCATATAATTTTGACATGAGCTGTACCAGGTCTATATTAGATCTTCGAACACTTAGGTTTTTGAATGCCGAAACATAGGCACCTAAAAGTCAAATCTAATAAACGCGACAGGCCAACTACACAAATATTTTCCCAGGAGAAAAAATTTGCATGGCCAACATGAAAAACAAACAAACTGTAAAACCCTAATGAAGTGGGAGGTTTCACCTCCCCACCCCCACCAACATGGGGGGCTGTGCCCCCACCCCCTAACTAAATATATCAACTCTGAGATCGCTCTATATCGGGGAAAAGGGCAAATCCCCGATGATGGCCAAGCAAATTTTTTCCCAGGGAAAAAAATTTGCATAATTGGCCTGTCGAGTTTATTAGACTTCGACATTTAGGTGTCAACGTTTCAGCATTTGACAGCCTAAGTGTTCAAAGATCTAATATAAACCCAGTGGCACCATATCATTTTGGCTTGAGTGGTGTCATGTCATTTCAACATGAGTGGGAGCATATCACTTTGACATCAGTGGTATCATATTATTTCGACATGAGTGGGATCATATCATTTCGACATGAGTGGGATCATATCATGTTCACATGAGTGGGATCATATCATTTTGTCACGAGCAGGATCATATAATTTCAACATGAGTGGGATCATATAATTTTGACATGAGTGGTATATCATTTCAACATGAGTGGTATCATAACATTTTGACATGAGTGGGATCATATCATTTTGACATGAGCGGGATCATATCATTTCAACATGAGTGGTATATCATTTCAACATGAGTGGTATCATATCATTTTGACATGAGTGGGTAAATGGCCACTCATAATTCTGCACTGTGCCTTAATGTTATTGTCGGATCAGAGAATATAACTTCTGCCTCTGTACCTGTGGTTGTTAGCAGGGCTCACGTCTTCAATAAAATCACTGTATGGCTGTTTGGTAATGCACAATCAGTTTTGTCAATCATTTGAATGTGTGTGATTATAATGAGTTATAGTTATAGCTGCTTTAATCTATTTTCATTAGGATGTAGGAGATAAATTTATCTGTACCAGCCTGAATCATAATCACAGCAGAAGCCCCTGCATGCTCCTTATGCATGAATACAATGCCTATACATATTCTGCATATTTGTGTCTTTCTTCATTGTATCTCTGATACACAGGCAACTGTTTGGAATACCCTTCAAGATGCTTCTGCTCATAATTAAATGGTTAATGACTTAGGCAAGAAGTTCAGTATTGATTTAACTCCATGCAGTTTATGAACTTCCGGTATTACTGTTCTCTCTGTGTGTAGCTTGAGATAATTATTACTTCAGCAGAAGGTAATTAAGCAAACAATGATGTCCAACAGTGTGGGTGTTACAAGGTAATAATAAACCATCCAAGGAAGGTCCATCATTTCCCTGTAATGCCTACTCTAAAGCAAATTACTGCTGTTAGAAAATGTGCTACACACAGATATATTTTTGTAGTCTTTATTATTAAACATTACATGAAGGAGAATTGTTCCTCAAGTCACATACCTTTTAATATCTCTCAATAGATACAAAATTATGAAATTGTAGTTGCCTAGGGAGTACACATGCATACACACAAACATAGACACGTGCGTGCACGTGCACACACACACACACACACACACACACACACACACACACACACACACACACATACACACACACACTTAACATACCTCTCAAATGTGCAGATTTTTGCAGAATGTCCAGATTTTTGTCCTTTGTCTCATATTTTTGGACCATTTTTCATAAAATTGTTTTTTTTTCTGGCAAACTAGTGGCAAATCATGAAAATTTGAAGTTAGAAAATAATGACAGACATTTGAGTTTCAGACTTCATACCCTTCAGAAAATTCATGCTAATGCAAAACCTGTTATCTATCAACTTTCTAAGTTTGTAAGAGCAGTATTTAAAAACTGTCCATATTTTTGTGTCTTTGTCACACTTTTATATATGGCTTTGTCCAAATTTTTTGCTGTAAGAGGTTGAGAGGTATGACCCAAACACACACACACACACACACACACACACACACACACACACACACACACACACACACACACACAGACACACACTCTCACCAGAGCCATAGCTAGATCACTTGGCTCTCAGAACTGCACCCCCTCAAACTAAACGTGGGCGTTCTGTACTTGTGTGACTGGGACAAGCATCTTACTACAGTTGCTGTCACACACTGATATCATCCAAATGTGTATCATCATTCACGTATGAAGCCACAGTATTCTCATGGCTTCATAAATGAATCAGATCTGCATTTATGCATGAAGCTGGTAATATCCTCATGGCTTCATATATGAATCAGCTCAACATTCACATATGAAGCCACGATATCTTTGTGGCTTCATAAATAAATCAGCTCAGCATTCACATATGAAACTACAATATATTTGTGGCTTCATAAATAAATTGGCTCAATATTCATCTATGAAGTTGCAGCTTCATTAATGAATCAGCTTAGCATTAGTGTATGAAGTCGTGGTATCCTTTTGACTTTATAAATGAATCAGCACCCACTGATTGTACCCCGGATAGCTTGTACCTGGGGCAGTTGCCCCCTTTGTCCCACTCTAATTACAATCACACACACACACACACACACACACACACACACACACACACACACACACACACACACACACACACACACACACACACACACACAACACAACACACACACACACACACACACATACACACTCTCTTATTTTACTGTTTAAGTGTTAAATTTGCTGTTTCAATGGAAGTGGAATAGTGTTTTTACAAGAAACAAATGCAACAGTACTTATGGTAGATGTTGGTATCTACAAATATAGAATTTAAGTGAGAATTATGAAGTGGGATCTTGTGTAAGGTACAGTTGGAAGGTACAAAACATCCTAAGGGCAAAGATTCCAGTCAGTGAAACAGAGTTAAAGCTAATGTAAAGGGGTTGAAGAAAAGAAACAGAGAGAAGGGAAGGTGAACATTAAACAGAGTATGTAGCAATAAAGTGATAATTTTGACTGTAAGAATGGCAGAAAAAGTACAGAGTATGTGGAGGCAAATGAAATAAGCAGCGAGTGATGAAAGAGGCACAGAGAACAGAGCTTGTTAGGAAGGTTTGGAATGAGGAGAATGGATATCAGAGTTAGATAGCTAGTATGCCAACAGGCCACCATGCACCTGTATAGGAAGATCCAGCTGGTAATGTAATTCCACAGTCACATGATCATTTGTCATTAGATAGCTAGTATGCCTACAGGACACCATACACTAGTATAGGAAGAGCCATCTGGTTATGTAATCCCACAGTCACATGATCATTAGTCATTAGATAGTATGCCCACAGGCCACCATACACTAGTATAGGAAGATCCAGCTGGTAATGTAATTCCACAGTCACGTGATCATCCATCATTAGATAGCTTGTATGCCCACAGGCCACCATACACTAGTATAGGAAGATCCAGCTGGTAGCTGAACTCTTTTATAAAATCGAGGCTTAATTATTATTGTTCCATAAAATGCATACTAGATCTTATTGAACTGCCTCACTGTTTAAAAGACTGATATATCATATGGGACTGATTAATTCTGACACTACTTGCTTATATTGTGTATAAAAACAAATATCAAGCACTGTTTATTTCTTTTAGCACTAGCAATGTTATAAAGGACATACCTTAGCTGACTCATGTATACATTAATCATTTTTGATGGCTCCACATTAAATGCTAGTTTAGATTTTAAAGTGAACACTTTTGTTACATTTTGTCCTTTTATGCAGTAAAAGTCTGATAGTGCACACAATGTGCATGGTTTTCTTTTAAAGGTTGCAATTACTCTTGAGTGCTATCTTACACTCTCAAACTAATTGCTTTCTTAGTTAGATGCCACACTTTAACAGACCCCCATGGCCTTAGTGCTTTATTTTTAACATTTATCACTGTATTTCCAGCTTAGCAATTATTTTTGTTTTTTCATCCTGCTTAGGTTTTCAGTTGTATATCTATATACATGCTCATTCATATTATGATTTGTTTTTGACACACAAACCTGATGAAGCATTTATTTGATATGAAAGTGATCTTTGTTAAAAGTTGTATATTTATAAATATTTATTCTGGTAGATATCTATTGGTAGATCTTTTTGTTAGTCATTTTTGTCAGTTTGGTTTCTTAATTAATAAAGTTATGATTAGTTGGTTAGCCTATACAAATGAGATTGTAATTTGTCTCTAGCTTTCTATATTCAGTTTTAATTAGCACAGTCTGTGATTACACTGTGGTGCTAAGAGGGAAGGGTGATTTGGCTAAAGAAATGATTTTAATGCTTTTATTGCTCTTAACAGAACCGCCCTCTGTAACTGCTCCCTTGCTCCAAACAACCTGATTATGTATAAGGAATGCTTCTGATGCTTTTCATTGTACTCAACTAGTGTGCTTTAATAAATGATATTCCATGTTTAACTCAGCTGTGAACTACCTACTATGTTCTATTTGATTATTTTAGCACACACATTTTATAGTTATATTTTACAGTTTGATTTTTTATTAAGTGAACTAAGTGCATAACATAATTTAGGAAATGAATATCACACCATCCGCACTGCGAAGTTTCTTCTTGGTTTGTAATTCCACAGTCACATGATCATTCATCATTAGATAGCTAGTATGCCCACAGGCCACCATACACTAGTATAGGAAGATCCAGCTGGTACTGTAATTCCACAGTCACATGATCATTCCTCAATAGAGAGCTAATATGCCCACAGGCCACCATACAATAGTATAGGAAGAGCCAGCTGGTTATGTAATCCCACAGTCACATGATCATTCATCACAAGATGAAGCTTGACCACCTGCTTAAAATCTGACTTAGAGGTTTTTATGAATTGGAAGTGGGAACATGGTCTATAACGTTAGTACTTGGACTGAAAGCACAGACTTCCCATGTTTACTGACTGAGGTTTTCTGCTGCACTAGACAGACATAAGCATAGATTAGAGAAAACAGGAGGAGTATACAATTCTAGTACTTTACTTATTGCTGAGCAGTTTTGCAAGCATAACAATCTGCATCAGTCTAAAGCTAGGTGCGCATGTAAGATGATATTAAACTTCCGGGCAAATGAGTGCTTGTAAAATGTTACACTGGTGGGTCAACCAGACAAGCCAGAGACAAACAAAACATTCTTACTGTGAGATTATTCAAGTTTCTGCCAGTTTATAAAGATGTATGCATGCAGGAAAGAAATCATTAGGAACATATATGGGTCGAGCAACATATATACATGATTGAACATGGAGGCCTTCTCTCAGTACAGAATATCCACTTTTTTATTTGTTTTATTAAGGGCTTCCTTTACATGGAGGTCAAACCTGACCCTTTTGTCATTAGCATACCTCTCAACTGTATCTCATTACAAGGACCAGTTCCTCATTTTGAGTCTTAAAAACTTTCAAAGTTCATCCTGTTACTTACTGGGATTGTTTGCCATACATTCAGTGTTAACATTTTTTTAACAAATACTCATGATAAACAATATACTGATTCATCAACAGAATGTTCGTTAAACATAAAGTAATATGTTTTAACCATGCTACAAGCTTCTTAATTGATGATATTAGCAGGAGTTTCACATTTGCCCGTTTGTTTCACATTATGAAAGGTAAATTACTACAAGATCCTGCCACTGAGCAGTACCAGTTCTCCAACCCTTTATTAGAAAATAAGTCTTTGTAATAGGAACAAACTTAATACCATATTAGGACTTCCAAGATGGCTGCACACTGATCTCAGTGTGAAAACAGAAACTGTTAAAAAAGGGCCACTATATCTGTTTATTTGGGCAAAATTCAGCCACTGTCTATTACATATACTGCTTAGATGCTAGTAAAGAAAAACATTGAAAAATCTGAGATAAAGTCAACCAGACAAGGAGAAGATAAAACTTTGACTGGGGAGAATTAGGTAGTTGTTCAGCGAAAAGCTGTTCAAGTTTTAGGTTTGGTAAATGAGATGGCCTGCAGTAATTTTGAGAAACAATAAATCAAATCCACTCACAGTTGTTTAAAATAAATGAAACACTGAAATGATATATCAAGAAGCTTTAACTGTCTATTCACATATACTGCAAAAAAAAACAGAAGGTGAAATGAAGACAAGGCTGGCTGAGCATGAGACTTCTCAGGAAAAGCTGTTACAAAAAATAGTAGAGTTGGAAGACAGCACACACCGATAAAACCGGGTTCCTATTACGTTGTCGAATTCCTGAAATTTCGAAGCTGAGAACTTCAAACTCAGATGTTCGAAGTTCCAGGAATTCAAACATAAAAAAAAAATTAAAAACCCTAACAAGTATCTAACTATTGCAAGCAGGGGAGCAAGCCCCCCTGCACCCCCCACACCCCCCGCTCTTTAAATATACCAACTCCGAGATTGCAATACAGTGCAGCAAGGGAAGATTTCCCTTTACCGCACTGTAGTGCGATCTCAGAGTTGGTATATTTAAAGAACGGGGGTGTGGGGAGCACAGGGAGGCTTGCCCCCCTGCTTGCAATAGTTTATGTTGTTTTGTTTGTTTCTTTTTTTTTCACATTATTGAAGTTCTGCAACTTCGAACATAAGGTTTCGACCTTATGGTGTTCGAAGTTGCAGAACTTCGATAAAGTAATAGGAACCCGATAAAACCTGACATTTTCTGATGTACCAGAGAAAGTGGAAGGAATATACTGTATTACATTTATGAAAATACAAATAAGCAATTGTAGTTTTATTCTACAGCAAATTTGTTAATTGAGAGGGCAAATTGTGTGTTTGCTTCAAAAGTGGCCACGAGAAAGCAGCCAAGACATATATTAGTAAAGAAGCACACATACTTGCAGAAAGAGTTGAGTCTGATAAAACTGTGACAGAAAGGAAAAGAATTAAAAATTGGAGACAACAGAGTGTTTATGGAAAATGATTATTCACTATACACAAGGCAGAAGAGAAGTGACTGTAGCAGTCAACAAATGTTGAAAGGCAGGTATGAGTAGAAAGAAGACCAGCAACACTGAAATTTGTGAATAAATTGGAGACTATAAAGTATCAGTCACACTTCTGAAATATGCTTTGCAAGAAAAGAAATGGCTGAGAAAGATCAGAAGTTTGCTGACTTTATGAAACTTATGGGTAGACTGAAATTCATATACTCCATCTTATGTCAATAATATTTAGAAGGACAAGAGCATGGTAAATATATTGATAAAATAAGTACTTTTTCTTAGTTATAAGATATATAGGCTTTATGCTGTAACAAGATAAGGAAGACTGGATGAAAGCAAATTTAAGCTAATATAATGTGATCTTATGCTATTGGAGATGTGCTGTAAAAATATACTGATCATATTATATGTAGAATTAAGATAATCATTTACATTGTTTCTATAAGGCTGGATGTCTTGATTGATGTCCTTGGCTTGAGCTATGCACATTTTGTAAGCAAATAGGCTTACAAAATAAGACAGAATGATGTAAATCATGACAAATACTAAGCTTCTTAAATCTGCAACGTTATTAGTGTGTTTTTTCCATTAGCAATTGATGTCAAGGGAGACATATCTTCAATAGCTGGCCAGGAGAAATCTGTACATTATGTTCTGAATTAATTGTACAAGGATTCCTTCAGGAATCTGCAAAGTTGCTAGCTGCTTTTTTCTCACTGCTGACTAGTTTTACTTGGAGACAAACTGTCTTCAACTGCAATTGGAATGTCCACAGAGATTACTCACTAAAACAATACATGGCATAAATAAAATATCCTATGCAGACCACCTCAAGGCCCTATCCATGTATTATGTTTCCTACAGGCTTTTGAGGGGAGATCTATGCTTGGCATAAAGGGCATTGTCAGACCCCATTATGATGGACCTCCTGCATATCCACAAAACAAACAGCACCAGGATTACTCATTCTAAAGACTTAAACCTTGCCTGTGATATAAATAGGACCTGCTGGAGAGATAGGTATGTATCCCAGAGACTATCCCATCTAAGAAACAGGCTCCCCATCAATGTGAAACAGAGTTCCTCCCTAACCCAATTCAAATGCAACTTGGAAAATTGAATGGGAAACTGGAAATGCATCCCTGGTTTGTCTCTAATGGACACAGGTAACCTGTAAATGGTTCATCTCCCAGGTCCATGCTTACACTTATCAAGAGAATCAAAACTTGTCAGAGATTTGGGATGCATTGCTAGGCTTAAAAAGGCCTTTGTGGTCATTAGCCTAATAAACACCTATGAACCTATGAAGTAATTAATGTTGAGACTTCTGAACATGTTTTGGTGAGAAAAATGCAAACTCTAAAGGTGCAGTGGCAGGTTCAATGCAAAATAAAGTATTAAATTGGGGGAAGTGAATATGAAATGGTAGCCTCTCTAGTAGCCTTAATGCTTTACTGCATTTAATACAACTGAGCATAGTTTAATTTTATTTAAAGGTAGCCAGTGCACTTTTTCTTATGACTAAAAGTTAATGTATTCTGAAAGCATGGAAGCTATTTTCACATCTGTGAGGTGCATAGATATAAGAAAAGTATAGACAGCAATATGTGTAAGTGGGAACCCAGCTGTAAAGTGCTTCAGCATGGGTAACCTTAATTTTAGATTAGGTAATGCTTGTGGGTGTAGTGGTTAATTCAGTGCAATTGTTCATATCTGAAGGATTAAACTTCATTTCTTGACTCTCTACATATTTTGTGTGTTCTATGTTAATAGGGGGATAGGAGTTAAAACTGTATTACGTTTTTTATTTGTTTGTGGGTTTTCATTAAAGCAAAAAGTCTTGAAAAATGTGTCATAGGTCCAAATGGAGATGAAAAGAAACAACTGTATAAAAGATCAGCCTGCCAAACAATTTGCAGATGTAAGACAAAAGTTGGAAATATATAGTCAAAAGAAATGTCATGTATACTAGATGGGAGAAATAGCTTTCGATCATAATGGCTATGCTGTAAATGACATTACATACATATTAGAAAATGTAAAGAATACTGAATTATATTAAAGGAACAGTGAATTTGTCAAACAAAGGATTTCAGAATGGCTATTTAGCAGAATATCAGGGATAAATGACAATTGGAGTGATAATATTGATTGCTAGAGAATGGCTATTTAGCAGAATATCAGGTATACATGACAATTGGAGTGATAATATTGATTGCTAGAGAATGGCTATTTAGCAGAATATCAGGTATACATGACAATTGGAGTGATAATATTGATTGCTAGAGGAGCTAGAATACTAATAGAAGGGGAGACAAAATACAATAATGGCAGACTTGGAGTATCAAGATGAGGGAGGAGGATACACTGGCATGCATTTATATTCCACCAAAAACTGCTATTATAAAGCTTAAGAATATTTTGGGAGAAATAATCAACTTTCAGCAGGGAATATTACTTACAGGTGCAGACTGGAACTTGGTTTACAATAGTAAGGCTATATATGGAGGACCTAGAAGGCAAAATATAACAAAAGAGGGTAGATTTCTAGACAGATTTGTGAACATATTTAAAATGGAAGATATGAATTCAGTACTAGGAAGTCAGACAGAATTTACATATTATTCCCCAAGGTACAATAATTGGGCTAGACTGGATAGAAATTATATTTCACATGAGCATGTGTGTTTAATAGAAAGCTTCATCACATATCCAAGAGCTATTTCAGATTATACATTGCTAAAAACTAAGATTAAAATGCAGAGTAATAAAGCAAAAATGAGACACTGGTGATTTCCTACTTAACTGTTAAAAGACAGAAAATTAAGGAATGGGTAGTGAAAATTATTCAATAGATATTAGGGAAGACAGAAATTTCTTCAGCAGGGATAGCTAGTGAGGGGGATAAAATGAAAATGGAGTTTAAAACAGGATAGAAATAAAAGAGAAAGAAATATGGTTAAAAGTAATGTAAATTATCTAGAGTGTGTTTCAAAGGTTAAAGTATTGCAGAATAAGGAGAATCTCAGAAAACAAGTGAACAAGAAGAGGAGTAACTGTAGAGTGTTAAAGGGAAAATGAAAGAGTATTTGGATAACACACATTAGTTTAGAAAGATTGATATTGATATTGATACTAACTCCATAGATGACTTTGGCAATAAAAAGTAGAAAGGGTTGCTACCAAACCTAGAAAACCTGTCACAAGAAAAATTACCAAAAATCTATTTGCTTAAAAATGTGCATAGAGGTATTAGAGATATTCCTGTAATTTTATGAAAATTTGCATAAAGTAAAGAAAAATGAAAACCAACAAATAACACAAATGGAAACATTTATGGAAGACTTAGTAATTTCAAGGTTAGAGGAAGATGACGCTTAACAGCTAATAATGAAGATATGAGGAGATGAGCTAAAATGGTGATGTATAATCAGTATACAGGGAACTCTCCAGGAACAGATGATATTCCTGTGGAAGTTTGTAAGTTGAGAGGGGAGAAAGTGATAAAGATCTGGAAGGCTATACTGGTATTTTAAAAGGAGAGGAAGCACCAACATCTTGGAAGAAAGTTGTAGGAGTATAACTCAGAGGGAAGAAAAACTGTTATCGTCTTATAAACCCATATCAATTTTAAACTGTGATTATAAAATGCTTATGTCTATACCAGCTAAGAGAATGGAAATGTTGTCAACAAAATTGATACATTTCAAACATGTGACATTAATAGAACAATGATGAGCCAGACAAAAGCAGAAAGTAAGAAAATGCTACTGTTATTTGTGAGTCTTGATGCTTTGAAAGGATTCAGTCATGTAAGCTGGAGTTTTATGAGGAGGATAATGGAAGCATTTGCATTCTCTGATATAATAATAGGGTTAATTAGGAGGAGATATGAAGGATTAGAAACAAGACTTAAGGTCTGAGGGTTCCTCTTTGATAAGTATGCTTGAATAGAGGAATTAGGTAAGGGTGTCCTCTTTCCCTTTATTTTCTTTATATTTATAGCCATTGGCAAAGAAAATAAGGGATTCGGGAATTCAGGGATATAATTGGCACGGTAATCAAGAAAAGTTAACATTCTTTGCAGATGATATTATTTTGTACTTGATAAATCAAAAAAGGACATTTCAGTGCTGTGGAACATTTTGAGGCAGTTTCAGGCCTTTTGGGAGATAACATTAATGAAGATAAAACAAAGGCCATATTGATAAACTATTCACTGACATTTATGGGGACATGATAAGATGATGTATTTTGGCATATGGATTAAAAAGGCTTCTGTTATGGCAACTAATGATATGTGGAAAGAGACTAAACAAAAGATAATAGGAAAACTGAGAAACTGGAAGCTCTTGTTTATGGATATGGATAATAAAATACAATCAACTAAAATGTTTTTAGTACCTTTAGTTTTATATACAGGCTCAGTTATTTTATCAACCAGAGGAGAAGTTGTAGACAATAATTAATACAAAGTTGAATGAATTTATTTGGAAGTGGCTGAAGGCAGGAGTTAAGTTGGCAGAAGGTTTAGAATTATGTGATTTCTATAGATATTTTAGAGCTATACAGTTAAGGCTATATACATAACACAAGCAGGAGGTTATGAATGAAAGGTGAAAGGGATGATGATGATAATGATGAAGCTGGGGAGTAGTTTAAGAAATAAGAAAAGAGAAGGAATCTGGATGCAGATCTTTAAGGAGAATAACAACAACCATACAGAATATTATATTCATAAAGTTGCAGTAAGTATTCTAAGAACTAAGTTAATATAGGAATGGAAAATGGGATTTTGCCAATAAGGATGACTGCAAGTAGTTCAGAAAATAAACAAGAGAGCGTTGGAAATTACTAGAGAAAACTGGCAAAGGAACCAAGGTACTGAGAACAAATAACTAGAGAGGGGAAGGTGAGGTGAGGTGACAAGTGGGATGAGGCCATGCAGAACTTTGTACCACAGGTTAGACATTACCTTCCCTACCAGGGACCTAAGTGAAAGACCTGCTCTGATAATATTTTTAGTCAAATCTAGAACAAAAACTGCTGTTGAAAAGAGATACTTATTAGGGCATATGCAATATTACATGATAACTGCTATAATCATCAGTAGAAAATATTGGGAAGAGGGACTGGAAAAGCAATTTGCAAAAGAACAATGGAAGGACACTATGTATCACTCCCAAGTATGCAATAAAGTTGAGAAAGTTTTGGGAATTTTGCTTGTAAGCATTTGCATAGGTATTTTTATATACCAAGCAGACATCAAAGGTTTTTCTTTAGGTAGACAGCAGGTTCTGGAGGTGTGATGGGAAAGGGAGAGAGAAAGAGAAAGAGAAAGAGGGAGAGAGGTAATTAGAAGGTAACCATTTGAAATTATGGGACCCGCTACAGTGAGTTCCAAAACACAAAGACCGAAAGGCCAAAAAACAGACTTATATATACAAATTCTGAGATGGCCATTTCTTGGAATATTCCCTTTTCTCTGAGGTATGGTGATCTCAGAGCTATATATATGTTTGGAGGGTTTGGGGGGCTTGTTCCCCCTGCAAAAAAGAAGTTTAAAGAGATGATTAATCTTTTAGATTTGCTCTTTTCCAGGGTTTTCAGTCTTTGTTTTTCTTCTTTTTTTTGTGTTGTCAGCACTTGACGTTATGAATGCTGATATTCCAAAAGAAAGTTTTGGGAATTTTGCTTGGAAGCATTTGCGTAGGTATTTTTAAACCCTAAGTAGACTTCAAAGATTTTCCTTAGGTAAATAGCAAATGCTGAAGATGTGATGCAAAAGAGAGAGGCAATTGGAAACATGTTTTTTGTGAATGTAACAAGAGGGCAGATTTTAAAAATTCACCACAGATTGCTTTGTCAGCACTGTTGGGGGAATAAATGGTTGTAATTAAGGAAATGATTCTTTTGATCTGGGACACAGGATTTAAATTTTCTAGTCATAGCAAGGCCTTACTAAGTTTAATGCTATTGGTTGACAAAAAAGTACTAGAAAATGGATGTCAAAATCTAATTGAAATACTGAATAATGTAAAGGATTTACAAGAACTTGAGGTCAGATCTTTAGAAAAGGGAAGGAGCAAATTACATAGAAATAAATGGAATTTGTGGGAACAATACATGCAGAATAATGTTCAGGAGGAGGAATGAGTTTAAAGTGATGGAAAAAATGGGCAATTTACATAAGGTCGGAATGAATGACAATTGTCAAAAAGAAAACATACGTGTACTGCATGAAACCAATGAAAACTATAGGTATGATTTATTTTATTTTCCATTAATGTATATTTTCCTTTGTCACTGTTTCAACTGTGATTTAATAAAGATGCTAAAAAAAGTTGTTGAACAAATGTGGGAAATGTGATGATTTCAGATCACCATGATAATCAGCATAGTCTGTGGTAGACTGGTCATGCCTGTGTAAAACCTAACGGGTTTTTAAATATAATGCATAGGGTAGTGTTGCAGCTGGTGGTCATTGTGAGTTGACTGTAAACCTGACAAGTGTTGCTGTGCTTTATGTTTATGTATAACTAGTATGTAAAATAAATACAAGTGATCAAATAAAAACATCAGTGCCCTAACTGTCTGGTGTTTTGAAATGTAACACAGAGCATGATGTCAGAAGTGAGGTCAAAATAATAAAGAATGCCACTAGTGCCATGGAAAACTGATGTCAGATCATATTGGTGAGAAACTATAGCAATAAAAGCCACACTAATGTTGCCAACATGTTTGTATGGTATTGACTCAGTCAAGTTAGTGACCAACAAATCAGAAGTAAAAAGAAAAGCTTCATTAGAAATGATAAAATCTAGTCCATTACATCCATTTTACTTCTCTTAACTGTTTGCAATGGCTGATACTGAAGAAGGGGTTTTAATGTTTGCAGAATATCAGAAAAATTAGAGCCACCCAATTTGCTTGTCAATTAGAACAAATTAAACAACAAAGTGCAGATATGAGAGCAATGAAATGTGAATGAAATTAAGCAATAACTATGCAATAAAAGGAGCAAAAAGCAATGGAGGGTGAGCAGTGTAAATGTACAAGTGAAATTAAAAATAACCAATGTAAGCAAGAAAACTGTACTAAATTCAAACAAGTGCATTATGCATCAGATCAGTGTTTGTTATAAAGCAAAAAGTATTGGAAATACATTTTGCTGCTTTGCTGCTGTATCATTAAAATGGTCAAAGAGTTAGCAGCAGTCATTAAAAGTGAGGAAATGCAAAGCAAACTTTCTTTCTGATTCTGTGAGTAAGCAGTTAGAACCAGACAAAGAATGACAAGCCAAACTTCCAATTCACGCCACTCCATTGAGGCTTAAGATAGACTCATGCTGCATACAGAAGAAGATTGAAATGTCTGCACTTGGTCAAAACATAAATGGAAGATAAGATGTCAAGGGATGTTCCCAGCCATTGTTGAGGGGAAAAGACACAAATATGAGTTTTGGTTCTGGAGTTGGGTCCTTATGTGAATAATCTGATGAGCAGAACCACTGTACGTAAACTGGGTCTAACTGCCAGAATGGATGAAATAAGGCTTGATGTGTTTGATGATGTTCATCTCCTTAAATGTGAGCTGATAAAGATTAATTTGAAATCTACTATAGTTCCTTATGTCCTCACTGTGATGATAGGAGGTACTGCCAGCCATGCCAGGATAAGTAGGGCAGTAGATGTATGACTTGTGCCGGCACTGCTAACTGGAATTTTGTAAATAATTATATGTCATTTGTATATCAAACTTATTTGGACAGATGCATGTATTGAAAATGCATTTGTGATATTTGCTTGTGTTAAAATGTATCAAGAGGGCACCCTGCTGGAAGGAAAAGAAATGTACATGTATTATTGTAACTGAATTAAATGTATATGTTTTAATAGAGGATATTGGGACAGCAGAGGTTAACCAGCTAACTTACTTTAAAAAAATAAGGGAAATATAAATGAATTGTTAAACCATTAAAATGGTACCCTGCAGTGCTGAAGAGGACCAGAGTCGGTGGGTCTGGAAGAAGCCTTTGTTCATTAGCTCAGGAAAAAGGGAAAGCCCTAGGCGCTGCCATAAACATTTAGATGTGGATTGTATCTGTTTATGTTAAATTCCTGTTTGACTTCAAAGTGGGATACTGTGAGAACCTAGAGTCAGATGAACAAATGAGGTCATTCTGCAAGCCATCTTGGATATTACATTTTACAGGGAGTAATCTGTGAGTATGACTGCTCACATATTTCATTGTGCATTGCTCTACCAATACATTATTATGGAACAGTAATTCTCCTAGATTCAGTCACGAATATAGTGAAGCTTAGTGTAGAGATTGTTTTGCTTTATTTGTATGAGTCTGTCCATCAACTTTATTTTCAATATTTCCTGTGATATGAACTCTGTTTACTGTAAATATATATTTAGTATTTTCTTGTTTATTATTTATTATTAAATATATTTAAACTTTTCATTGTGGCTTGTCCTTTTTAGAAAATATTTAAGCTTTGAGAGTATTTGCACATTTTAGTTGGTGATAATTCTGGCCACTCCTGAAAGCCTTGCTGTTTGGTCAATATTCCCATTGGTATTAATATTAATTCCACTCAGCATACTTGAATACCCTTATAGTAACTGACTGGTGGCAGTAAATTTACCTTATATTTTGGGCAAAGTTGGTAGAGTGGGTAATCTGTGCCAGCCTTTCCTAGGTGTGTGTGAGTGTGTGTGTGTGTGTGTGTGTGTGTGTGTGTGTGTGTGTGTGTGTGTGTGTGTGTGTGAAAATTAAATCTCAAAGAGTGCGCATGTGTGTGTGTGTGTGTGTGTGTGTGTGTGTGTGTGTGTGTGTATGTGTGTGTGTGTGTGTGTGTGCTACTTAGGGCAAGGACATGAAGCACTGGTATCACAGTCCCAGTGGGGAGCATTACTGGGGACCTGGGGAAAGGCAGATAGAGACACCCAGACTGCAGGCTGAGTTTGTGCCCTGTGTGCTCTTAAGGGAAATTGTGCTTGATGCCGAAAGGTCTACATCTGGAAATACTGAGTTTATCTATTTGTATTCCAAGTACATGCCCCTCTCCAGTGTCAGTGGTGAGGATTCAGGCTCCTTGATTACTGGCCCAGTGTGAGAACTTCACACTCACTACATCATGAAGAGTACCATTCCTCATTCTTCTTAAGGTAGAGAATGACTTAAACTGATTGAATATGTTAAAAAACTTCAAACTAATGTATTTCAATGGTGCCAGTAATAAAGAAAAATGGCAAATTGAGAATATATGTTGGTTTAAAGTGTTTGAATTATGCATACAAAAGGGAGAGATTTATCCTGCATACCTTGGAAGCCATATCCTCCAAATTAACTGGGGAAAATAAGTTTTCCAAATTAGATGCATCCAGTGGGAAGATTTTGTTTTAAGAGGTTACCTTTTGGAATTATCTCAGCATCTGAAGTTCTTCAGGGTGGAACGAGTACATCAGTGAAAGACTATAAGGACACTGTCACTGTAATGAATGACCTTTTGGTATTTGGGCTTGACAAAGAAGGTTCATTTTGAAATTATATAAATAAAGAAAAGTGGTGTTTTGGCAAGACAGAATTTCTGTCATTTGGATATTTGGAGTAGAGATGGTATCAGACCAGATCCACGTAAAGTAAGGGCAGCAACTGAGTTACCAAGTTCAGGTAATGTCATGGCAGTTCAGCCAGTTCTTGTTAGAGTAAACCATCTGGGAATATCTGTGTCAGGGCAGTCAGTGGTGCATCCTCCTTTTAAAGAACTGCTAAGGAAACATGTAGCATGGACATATGCTGAAGATCAGGAGTGGGCTTTCAGAATGGTCAAGCCTATGTTAATGTCCATACCAATACCTGCCTATTACAATGTCAATAATGCAGCAGTGGTTGGTGTAGATGACAGCAATTATGGTTTTAGAGCAGCTGTGTTGAAAAAAGGTGATGGTACACTAAACCCACTATCTTTCTGTTCAAAGTGGAAAGAATATGGAACCAGAAAGTACATTACACTTAATTTACAGGACAGAAGCAGTCTCTATTTTAGAGTACATAATTAGAGCTTACTTAAGTGAATGGAGTATTATATAGGCAATATAGTTAGCATAAAGTTAAATGTGGGTAGCAGTATACAGACTGCTTAGTACTCATATAAACAAATGAATATACTCTGTAGCTATCCCAATGCAGGCAGAGCTGAAATAAACAACTCTTAATCAGAAATAATGACCAATTAGGCTGAGCCATGAGGGAGAGAAACACCCAGGCAGTTTAAAATATGCAGAGGAAGATAATATTTATAACCCTGGAACATTACGTGCAGTGAGAGCTGATAGTCAGTCAGTGGCTGCTTATAATGTTTCAACTTCTTTATTTTACATTGCAGTCATATCCATTTTTTAGCATTTAAACAGATGATAAAGCATGTTTCAGATGCATGATGGAAAGGAATTTTCTGTTAACTTGAATTTCTATCTTGCAGTAGTAACTTGTAACTGTTGGAATTTATGTCACTCTGTATTCCTGGTAGTATAGTGTATATTCACTTTATGGCTTGAGAAGTGACCCCATAGCCAGATAACTCTGTTTATGAGATAATGCCTTTTAATTCTACTGCTGAAAGGGACTATAAAATGCACACTGAATTTATAAAATCACCATATCTGTTTATTCCTCATAGTAGCTATAATCATTAAACAAAAATTCATGGGGAACATTATTGATGAGAAATTTGATAATGAGGGGAGATGGTGCTTATTTACCACTTCTATTGTTGGTCTGGACAAACCTCTTTTAGTCTTAAACTTATATGGCCCATGTAATTCACAACATTTGTTCATTTTAAAAATTTATAATATTCTCACATCCTATAAAGACCACCATATTATAGTGGGTGGTGACTGGAACACAGTAATAAATCCAGTAATTGATCGATCCCGTTCCACTGTTACTTATAATTATCAATCTACTATGGCCCTTAATGATTTGATGACGGAATATAATTTAATTGATCCACTTCACAATGTTAAAGTCTTAAATAAGAATGATATCTATACTTATTACTCCAAGTGTTATCGTTCGTGGTCCAGATTGGATTTCTTTCTAATTTCTGATTATATCTCAAAATATATTTTGGATTTTAACATTGAACCTAGATTCTTTTCGGACCATTCAAGAATCTCACTAAAATTAAACATAAACTCTAATATTAAAAATAAAATTGACTTTAATAAGTGGTCTTTAAATAATAATTTACTGCTAAATGAAGATATTTGCAAACAATGTTCAGAAATATTACAGGAAATGGAAAATAACCTGGGGTCATCAGACATTCCTTATGACATACAATGGGCTGCATGTAAAGTGAGATTAAGAGGATTATTTATTAGTAAAACAGCTTTTTTCAAAAAGCAATACTTTAAGAAAGAGGAGTTCTTAAAATCTAGAATTTTTTCCTTGGAAAATCATCTTAGACTGAATCATGACCCTACTATAGAAAAACAAATTCTCGACTGTCAGAAAGATTTAATTTTGCTTCACCAAAATAATCTCTCTTTAGCTGAACAAAAATTACTTGCCTCATATTCAGAATGGGCCCAGGTTCCTTCTAAATTATTAGCGAGAATTATTAAAGTTAATTTTGAAAGACCGAAAATCTCATCTTTATCTTATAAAAATAAATTATATAACATGGATGAAGAGATAATTCAGCTATTCACTTCTCTCTATACTGATTTATATTCAGGTTCTTCTAATTCAGTTAATGATAATCACTTAAAAATCTTTTTAAATTCTCTACATTTCCCTAAATTAAATGATAGTCAACAAAAATTACTTTCTGCTCCTATATCGTTACAAGAAATCTCGGATTCAATTGATAATCTTAAATTGGGAAAATCTACTGGTCCAGATGGTTTTACTCCAGAATTTTTTAAAACTTTCAAATTGGTAATTCTTCCCTTTCTTCTCAAAGTATATAATCATACAAGAGTTAACGATATCTCAGATATTCATTGGAATACATCTAAAACCATCCTAATTCTAAAAAATAATAAAGAAAAATCTGACCCAATAAATTATAGACCCATTTCTTTAATAAACGTAGATATTAAGATTTTATCATCTATTTTGGCTAACAGATTGAAACGGATTTTACCCTCAATTATTTCCCTAGATCAATCAGGTTTTATGTCCCACAGACATGCTTGGGATAATACTCTGTCCTTAGAGTCTATCATTCATCTCATTAAAAAAATTCAAACCCTATATATGCTCTGATCATTGATGCATCAAATGCCTTTGACAGAGTCTGTTGGAACTTTCTCTTTCAAACTATGTCATGTTTCAATATTCCTTTATTCTTTATAAAATTTTTAAAAGTTTTATACAAAGATATGTTTACTAGACTTTACATTAATGGTCAATTTTCTTCTCCTATAAAGATTACCAGAGGAACAAGACAGGGTTGTCCATTGTCTCCCTTTCTTTTAACATTTATTTAGAACCTTTGTTGTTGTATATTATTCAAAATACTTTTCATAATGTCCCCAGAATTCTTAATACCAAAATTCATTTTTCAGCTTTCGCTGATGATCTAGTTATTTACTTCCAAACTCCATTATCTGATTATAGAAAAATAACAAACTCCATTGATTACTTCTCTTCGGTTTTGAATTATCTTTTAAATTCTTCTAAAACTCATATCTTTCCCTTAAATCACTTAGCACATAAATCATTTTTGTTTTCAGATCATCATTTTCAGTTTACTTATAGTATAAAATATTTAGGTATCAATTTAGAACACAATAATAAATATTCTTTTCAAAATAACATCAATAAAGTATGGAACTCAATATTATCTGATATGGACAGATGGAAACATCTAAACCTTTCACTTTTATCAAAGGCGGCCATAATTAAAATGAACATTCTGCCTAAATTCCTTTACCAGTTCACATCATCTGATCAGATAATTCCAAAATCTTTTTTGAGTCTGTAAATAAAGCTTTGGCAAAATTTTTATGGTTCCCTAAATCTGTTAGAATTTCCTATTCCAGATTGTCAATTTTGAAGGACAAGGGTGGTTTAGGCCTTCCTAATCTATATCTCTATTATTTGATTGTCTCATCTAATAAACTTCTCACCATATCTAATTTTAAGAATATTTCTTATACAAATCATTCTTTATGGATAAAATTATGGTACAGTTACATCATTTCAAAAAATATAAATCCAGAAGCTATTCCTTTTATCTCTTTGGATAGTTTATTTATTAAAATATGTCTACTGTAATTAAACAAAAGATTAGAGCCTTCCAAACCTTACTCAAACTATGTAATCTAGAAAAGATTTCTCACCTTATTCAACCAATTCATCTAAACCCAAATATAATGATAGACAACAAACCCTTTAACTTAACAAAATATCCTTTAATAAAAATTTAAAAGTTAGAGATGTTTTGAAATATCTTGACTTATCTTTACCCGATTGGTAAAATTTTGAAAGTAAATCGGAACTATTCACCAATCCTTAGTCAACTAAGAGTAATAATTAAAAACAAGTTTTTATGTTTAGACCACATAGAACTACAAATGAAAAACCTTGACACGATTATCAAAATACTTTCCTCATCAGATAAAATGCTCTCAAACTCTTATAAGTTAATCAATAGCTTAATAATGGACCATAATTGTCTTTTATCAAATGTTTGGTTAAGTTATAACTCCCAATTGTCAGAGTCTCAGAAACTTTTGGCCATTAGATATACAAAGGAATTTATCCCTTTTAAAAATTATCATATACACAATTAATGATTAATAATGACGCCTACTATACCCCATACAAATTAAATAAATTTAACCCAAGTAAATCCCCATCATGTTCATGTTGTTCTCACCCCCAAGCAGACCTTCTAAATATCTTATGGTATTGTCATTTTTCTCACAGATTATGGACCTCTTTGAAAGTCAGATTGCAGAAAATGGGGTACCAAAAGTCTACATTGTCCTGGGAACTTGCTATTCTTCATATTC
Organism: Protopterus annectens; assembly: GCF_019279795.1. Classification (NCBI taxonomy): domain Eukaryota; kingdom Metazoa; phylum Chordata; order Ceratodontiformes; family Protopteridae; genus Protopterus; species Protopterus annectens. Next base: position 105,206,964 of record NC_056747.1, read on the forward strand.
CATTAATTCATCTTTCAAAATTAGATATTCATGTTATCATTTTTATTTGCTCATTACTAAAACTTTACATAATACAAAATTGGCTGGATCGAACCAAACTAAATTGGGTTACTTTCCAGAAAATGGCTTTTTCATATATTGATGCTCAAAGGCACTTAGTTAGAAGTCCAAAAAAAAAAGCATTAAAAAAGTTAGTGTTAGAAAAAGTCTTAAATATAATAAATAGTTAATGTTAAAATTTTTTTTTTTTTTTTTTTTTTGTTTTTTGTTCAGGTTGCCTAACTTGTATATAGTGTACATATTGCGTATTGCTTTATTACATAATAATATGTTAAATCTCCTGAAGGATTGTTTTCTCATCTATGAGTCGAAATATGTTTATTTATACCTACTGTTCATGTATAAAACTTCTAACTGTCTTGTTATTTATATATTTAATAAAAAAATGTTTTGAGAAAAAAAAACATATCTGTTTATTCCTCATAATACAAAGAGTAGCACATAGATACTTAAACTTATTTCAGTAATTCATTCAGGTACCTAATGCAGAACAAAGCATGTAAGTTGCAGATTTCAAAATGGTTGTCTTAGAGACATACATTGCCAGGAGTTAAAGGTGGCAGGCAAGGGAAGGTAAAACATATGTTCAGCCTATAATGCAGCCTAAGCAGTGTCAGATGTACTTCTTCCATATCTTAGCTACTGCAAATACCTGGTACACAGTGAAAATTAACCAACACCACAAGCACATGGCAGCTAGTTATTGTCTGCTGTGAATGATGGCAGTCTTTTCTATACCTTATGGAAATTGAGAATTTTCACTTTAGCCCTGTGAAAATGATTTTTAAATTTTTGTCAGTTTTCTTTGCATTTTAGTGTTATATTATGTGATGGCAGACGTTTGTTTATACTTCATAGTACTATGGATTGCACACATACCATAAAATAAATGCAACTAAGCAAGGTCTTTGTACAGCTCTTTATTATGAACTCATGCTAGATAGAGTATCACAAAAAAATTGTTTTCTGGGCTTCTACTGTCGTGCTTGGGAGCATTTGTTCTCCATTCATGCTGGAAAATTGCAGAGTTCTGGACCAGGCTGGCATGGGCTACAAAACCTAACAAAAACTTAAGCACAGCTCTGGAAGCTTTACAAATTTGTGAGAAGATGAGATTCCATAATAGTGATAAGGGTCTAAAATGAGCAGCCCCTTAGCAGCTAATGTTCTTGAATGTCATCTACTGCAGATGCAATATTATCCTAAGCTTTTCAGGGGGTCTTTGGCATGTCACAGAGATGTTGCTCAGTTTTTAACAACTTAAACTACTTTCTCCCCCCTTGGGGTGGAAGGGTGCACTTTTCTATCTAGATGACAACAGGATGTTGGAAATAATTGCTTTATGGAATGTAAAACATGCTCTATCACATTTATGAATATTAAATCTATATCTTTATTTAACAGTTAACTAGAGAAACAATCCATTTCATCTTTACTTCGGCTTAATGGATGCACAAGACAGCAATACAAAGGGTTCATCCTATTAATTATAAACAGATGAGATACCTAAATGTACAGCATGATTAATTGTGTGATAGAAACTTAGTATGTCAAAAGCACAGATAAAAATAATGCAAAGCAATTATGTATGACAATTCTAAATATGTATGTGGATCTTGTACAAGAAGTAAATGGCTGTAATAAATGTATAACACTGGAGTTATATACAGTGCAGGCATTAGCAAATGTGGGGCCCAATTTGCCTCATTTTATTGTGGCCCCTGAGCTGATCCCCACCTACCATACCAGCCCTCCATCATGCTGGCTTCTTGGACTTAAGACTATTTTAGATTAGATAGCAATAATATACATTATTACTGTGCATTAAAAATAAAACAGCCCCTGGGGTTCAAGAACCTCCGTGTAGGCTTCTTGCGAAGCCTACACAGAGTTTACATCTGTGTATAGTGATGCATGGCGAGCGGCAGCGTGCACCACTGGACAATGCATATTAATGCCATGTGCTGTCTCTAAGTGAGGTTTTGTGGCCAGCAACAGTATTGCAGGCTAGGAAACCATGTAAGTGAATGCAGATAGCAAATCTGTTTAAAGCAGAGTACCTACGGTCCTTGGATTTGCACAGAATGCCACTGTGATCTCCAGAGCTTCACAGATAGCTGTCAGTCTGTTAATGCAAAACATCTGCCCAAAGGCCAACATAATGAGGGGACAATTAACCAGAAACAGGCACATATTTGACATACATGCGACATAGAAATGTGGTAGAATGAAGCTTAAACATACCTCCCAATCTCTTAGAGCAAGAAATGTGGGCAAATGCATAAATAATGAGGGGGCAAAGGGCCCGAAATAGGGACAGATTCTAATATTGCTCTTCTAAACTTAAGAAAGGTGATAGAATAATAGATTATACAGTAGCATGGATTTTCTGAAGAGCATGAAGTTTGAAACTGAAATGTCTATCATCAGTTTCTGACTTGAATCTGCAATGACATGCCAGTGAATTGCCAGAAAACCAAAATGTTATGAGGAAAAGATCAAAAAGATGACACAAAAACTGGGCATTCTGCACAAATTAGGACAGTTAAGCAGTATGAATTCAAATGTATGTAATATTGACTCACATCAGTCCTGAGATCATCCCAGTGATATGGCAAAAAGCCACAAATTTGATAATGAACATATCTGGACATCCTGGGAATATCTGGACAGTTGAGAGGTATGAATGTTAAGTATATAGTTGAAACACAGTACAAGAGAGTGTCTCTACAGTGCAGAGTATTGTGATACCCCATTTCTGGCATTCTGTACTGAAGCTGTGTAAATGATCTGTAACGGAACATGGACTGCCACCTAAAATGAACACTCCGGGAAAGTGTGTGTAATGAATAGGGACACACAGATAAAGGAATAAACACAGGGAAAGAGGACAGGTGAAACAACCTAAGGTACAGCATAGGAGGGCATGCCATTTGAAGATAGTTGTAGCAGCAACACCAATCACATATCTATATGGAACAGTAGGGACTGTACAGTGAAAACATGTTTTATGTAACTGTCATACAAGGTGACTTAATGGGAAGGATGTCTGTGTGAGGTAAGCATCCTTACATGAAGAGTGCAGAGGACATCTGTGAAGAAAATGAAAACACTGTCATCTGTATTAGCATGTCTGGCAGGAGATTTGTGTATATTCTCAGATTAACTTGTATGCCAGCATGTCTAATTGTGAAAATGTAAATAAGTTTTAAAATGTTGAGTATTTCTCTGTTTATACAGAATGTTTAAATAATCTGTCAGTGTTGTGATACATTTCTAATTGCACATGTTTGTGAGGGAGATTCTAAAGTACAAACTGTCTGTGGAAAATTAACTGATCAGTAGGTGATGTCATTAGAATATTCCTGGTTGCAAGGTGATTATTTCAACAGCTGATTGACAGGAAAAATAACTTTTTTTAAGCAGTTGACTGTTATTTTTAAAATAAGGCAGCTGAGTCTGTTAATCTGGACTATGAAAAGAGACTGCTGAAGTCAGTTGTTCATAGGTAGTTACTAGGCTATTGACCCTGGGGCCTATACAAACCCAGCCACAAAGGTACCCTGGCTTTTGCCACCCAAGAAAATTATTTTCCTGTGCCACTGTCGAGCAGAGCCACAGAGGTGATCCCCGGGGTGAATTTCCTATTAGGTTCATAGGTAGTATGTGGGCAGTTAGTGAAGTGCTCACCAGTTAGGAAGAGTTACAGTCAGTTACAGTGCTGTGCAGAAGATGCTCAGAAAAAGGACTCACCAGAACTATAAGCCTGCCTTTGCCTTGCTGTTATGTTTTAGATTAGATTTCTAAGATGATGAGCTTATATCCTACAGTTTAAGTTTATATTTCTGGTGATTTAATTCTAGTGTTTATTGTAAGTTATTGATTTACATTGTTGTAATCATTTTACTTATTATTAAATGTTTTTCATTACTTTACATTGTGGCTGGACAATCAGTGTATTCTTTAGAGATTAGAGAATACTTGTACCTGTTTGATACTCCCCAAGTCACCTTCAGTGCTTGGCTGCTTCTGGTCATAGCTATCATTTAATTCTTTATCATTTAATTTTTAATAATTGATCACCCTTTGCAGGGCATGTAGATTTGTCTGACTCTAGTGGCAGCATTAACATTTGTATTGGGGAGGGGACACAACTGGAAATGTGTGTTAGGCTTCCTATAAGTGTTTGAGTGTGTGAGATTTGGATTTATTTTGAGTATGAGTGAGTCAGAGGTCTTAAACTGGAACACATTGCTCTGAAGTGTATGATAAGGGATCGCATTTGGGGTGGACAGAGGAATACAGTCCCATCCCAGGAAAATAGAATGTTTGCTGTTGTGCTCTTAAGGGAAATTGTGGAATTTTACTCTTGTGTGTTCTGTGCTCTGGTGCTTTCTGTGACATTCCCACACTGGAGTCAGTGGTGAAGATTTAAGCTCCTTAATTACTGCACTGGGTTTTAAGTGTGAGATGTCACATTTATTAGTGGCAGTCTGGTTGGATTATTAGCTGGACGTCACAACATTTATCAGGGATCTGACATACAATTGGGGTAGGCTGCATTTTGTGAAGCTGTGCAAACTAATTTGCCTGAATATGAGTGTAATCTCAGCAGAGGTCTCCAGCAAGTGGGCACAAGTAAGGGCTCATGGAAAACATTAAAAGAACTAACCACAATCATGGACAATATCAGAATAATACCACCAGTAATCCCATGCCTCTGACATAACATATGTGATTTAGAGTGATAAGAAATGAGTCTGCCCACACACACTTGAAAAACTGTTATGATACATCCACCCTTTATAAGGGTAACCACACGCTATCCTGGCACTGTAACATCTGCTGGAGGTGCTAGGAGGAATACTGCTATACCTGTCTGTGACAGTATGGGCAATACAGGCTAGTTCACTTGTGTGCATGGCATAAATGTATGGCACAATCCACACTGTCATGAATGATATACATACCATTAATGCTGTCAAGGACTGGTCAAAGACCTATGTATGTAGTGTGTGCATAAGCAGAACAGGTAGGATACATACATCTGGTGTAACAACTTGATTGGTGTTCCACACCATCAGACAGTCATGTATATTCCACAGAAAGAATACATAGATATGGCCAATAAGCTGCATGACAGTTCACTGTTACAAAGGTGGTACACTTCAATTACACATCACTGGAAGATGTGAGGTACATGAAGAAGGGTGCATTGTACACAGTTATTGGTGTGATGAAGACTGGGAAACATGAAGGTATTATGGCCTCTGATGTGGATGTCTTTCAGAAGTACTTGTGTTACATACAAGGAAGTAGTCAGCACTGTGATCACATGCTGGTTGGCATTCCACTTATCATTTATCCCAGGACACAGGTCACATACCTATTGGTCTGATTATAGGGGTGATGTCCACATTATACTTGAATGGTGTATTTGTTACCTGACATAACAAATCCCCCATTGTTTCTTGTCAATGCAGGTATTGTCACAGCTGCGGCAGCATTTTTGGTATGTATTGATACTGTCTGTATTATACTAATATCATAGTTGGAGTCAATGATTGCCCACAGTCTGTAGTCCTTCAGGCAGCTGTTTGGACACAGGATGTGTATGTCATCTGTGATGTCCATCACTTAACTAATGGAGAAGAAAAGGCCTAGCTGACTGTCCTGATGCACGGATCTGATCACTGGACCTGAGATATAGGTTATGCCACATATTTCAACATAGTCTGATGCCATGTATGTGATACACCGGTCTACCCATTTGGTGATATAGCTGTTTATGGCCACATATGACAGTACTGACTGAATACTTCAATGTGGATTTGTGTCAAATGCCTTGACCTGGTCAAGTTCCACAAAATGATACTGTTGTCATCATGCATGCCCTCAATGACCTGTTTGAGGACATCTAGCAGATGTAAGAGACATGCTGTAGCAATAAGAACTCACACAGGTCTGTTGCACACAGCCGGAATATTACTAGTGTACACGTAGAAGAGGTCTATAACGACAGATGAATGCATGTTGATGTACACCCTTGTATGGGAACATAGCCCATGTGGAGGGTATGTTGAAATGTGTATGTGTATATCAGGAAGGTGTATGTGCTGATTCATGCCATAGGCAATCTGTAATGTTGTCACAGCTCATTGATTCCATGTGATTGGCCTGGATGAAGGTAAGACACTGCATACTACCAACTGTGATCTGGCCTAGGGTTTTGTCATAATCCCCCATGCAGGTATCATTGAGAAAGCCTCCCAGCTGGGGATTAACACATACATCAGTAGATGGGTAACCCATTGGCTCACTGATAGAACACATACTGTGAAAGTTAGTGAATAAACCTGTACCAGTACAGCTGTCACAAACGACAAACCCTGGGGTCTGTGTTTGGCCTTTTACTGTTTGGACTCTATTTCTGGACAGTTCAGGCTAAAACATATGCCCTTTGGCTTACCAGGTTTGCTGATTCTTACATATTGGGTGCAATCATTGAGTCCACCAATGATAAAAGCATAGTACTGGAGGAGATAACATGGAAAAATGAATGGTGACAAAGGCACACTATCTACAAATGCATACAGAAATGTGTTTTTCTTTTATGTTCTCAATCTGAAAAGTGGAATTCCATGTTAATGACAACATTGACAACAGTTCTGCTATGCTGAAACCCAGTGATGCAAGCACTGGGAACACATGTAAATAGCAATCTGAACTTTGACCACCAAGTGTCCACACTGGAACTGAAAACCTATGTTGTGCACATCATAAGTCACACCACCATACTCATAACTTAGGGTTGTATGGTAGCACTGCTGTCAAACCTCATCATCACACCAAGAGAGTATAATGCTCTCTTTTGCATGTACCTAACCAGACACATGCAGCAGCTAGAGAGAACACAGTGCTTTCTCAGAAAGATAACACAGGGCCTACAAACCATGTCATAATATATCTGGATAGAGTAAAAGCCACTGTAATCTGTTTTAAATAGGATGAGGTGACTGCTCCCTGACCTCCAGGCCAGTGTCTGACCCTGACCTGGTGGGAATACTGCATATACAAAAGTCTGATATAGCTGACAACATCAGCAGTCTCTGGTGAGGAGATTATGGTAAGAGCAGTGTCCCACATGCTGATGTAAAATGCTCTTTGTAATGTCAAGCGAGAGCTCAGACATGCGCACACACACACACACACACACACACACACACACACACACACACACACACACACACACACACACACACACACACACATCATTGATTGCAGTAAGAACTGAACCCGTACCTATCTAAGTACACAGACTACAGAACACAGTACTTTACGCAAGTGCCATGGCACAAGTCTGACTTTTTTAAACAACAGGAAGGCCACTAATGAAAAAAAACACATCCTTAAATTGGTTGTAAAAGTTTAATAATGTAAAGCAACACACCATACAAACTGCTTTTCGTCCCATTCAGTCACAAAACTTCATCAGACAAGATACCTCAGCAGTAAAAACACATTAAATAGTGCATGTGAATAAGGTATGAACCTTTGATTGGTTAATTGTACACCCTCTATCACCTCCTTCAGTTTATTTCACTAAGCATTCCAAATGCCAATACAGTGTATACCATATATATATTAAATTCCATCTATGTAAAAACTAAAATATAATAATCATAAAAAAACATAACAACATAGCAACATCAAAATTCCATTGCTTAAAACTAATTAAAGCTAAAATTAAATTAAAATAGAAATCTATGTTAATACTAGTAATAATAATAATAATAATAATAACACTAATCACATTAAAAATATAACTCATATCAAGGGCTACCTAGCCAAGCTTTTTAATTTCAAAATACATAAAATAGATAGTAAATCATTTAAGCCAGGATAATGGCAAGCATCAAAACGGAGTTGCCAAATTAGTTCTTGTCTTTCTAGTAACAATGAAGCTGGACCTCCTCTCACGTTAGTAGGTACCAAGTCTATCCCCTTGAATTTAAACCCTAATATGTTTAGCCAAGGCATTTTCATATTTATTTTTACTTATACAGTATTGATGTTCATATACACGTTCCTGTAGTCTCCTATCGGTTTTACAGATGTAGAACATGGGACAATAACTACACTTGGCTTGGTAAACTACCTGTTTAGTTTGGCAATCAGTTTTATAATTAATGTCAAATTTCCTGTTGCCTAATGAAAGGAGGACCCTGTATCCATAAGTTTACAAAATCTGCACATGTTACATTTAAACATGCCCTTCCTGGTTGTAAACAGTTTGTTATCCCCTTCCAAAATCTCTTCTGTAAACAATTCTAGGTTTGACCATAAATCTCTCCCTCAATGTTGTATCATTAGTTAATAATCTCTAATTCTTTAATATGATGGCCTTTATATTAGGGGCATCAAAACTAAATGTGCAAATAAAGTTATGCACAATTGGTGTAATATTCTATACAGAGGATAAGGGTTGGTTAATAGAATCAATGTTCAAAATCGGCATATAAAAGCCAGTGTCCCTCTTAGTTTGTACTTCCTTTATCAACTCCAATACCATCCTAAGCAGATAGCCTCTTTTACTGAACATGTTTTTTAATAATTCACATTCAGTCAGGAAGTCATCCCCTCTAGTGGTCATATGGGCTGCTCTGACCAATTGTCCTTTTATAACTGATCTTTTTTGTGTGGGGGTGACAACTTGAAAAAAGAAGGAAGGCATTGGAGTAGGTCTCTTTCCTAAAGATTTTTGAGGTATAACAACCGTTGATTTTATCTTTAACCAAGATATGCTACTCTTTCCGTACAGAAAGAAAATGTGAATTGAAGAAATGTAGTAGTGGAGTTAAAGTATACTATCAAATCTTCTGCTTTGGTTACATCACCATCAAACAAGATAAAAATATCGTCCAAAAATTGTGCATAATAACAAATATTTTTGGATACACCATTAGTGTTGTTAGTTAACACAAATTGCTTCTCCCAGTATGCCATCACAAGGTTGGCGAAGCTGGCCTTACAAGGTGACCCCATTGCTACGCCAACCTTTTGGAGGTAAAATTTGTTGTTAAACGTCACATAGTTGCATGATAAGATGATGTCCAACAATTCCCCCACCAGATCTAGTTCCTCACATGTAGCTCCGTTAGCACATATTGTTGCCAGTGCCCACTCTATACCTTCTACATGAGGTATGGAGGAATAAAGATCTTTAACATCCACTGTCAAGAAGTTTTTCCTTTCACAAAAAGTTAACTTGCTTAATTTGTCCAGGAAGGACCAAGAATCCTTGCAAATTTGGCTTTCTGACAAAACGTATTTTTTCATGAAATGGTCAGCAACCTTAGCGCATGCGTATGTTACGCTATTCCTTGCATCAACAAGGGGGTGCATCAGGGGGTCTTGTAAGCTCTTGTGGATTTTTGGGATACCAAATAAGATTGGGATCCCCGGAGCAGGCATGATCAAATAATTATATAGATGTACATCAATTCTGGATTCAATAAACATGTCATTGATAAATGACTTAATCCTCGTGTAAGCAACATTCATTTCATTCCTAGTGACTTCCACGTAGGAGTTGTTTGTAATAATCATAGTCATCCTAACAATATAATCTTCCTTGTTCATAATAGCCAAGCCTCCCCCCTTATCAGGTTGCATGATTCTTACTGAGGCTTCTTTCACAGTTCTGAGCATATTTTACTCTTCCTTAGTAGTGTTAAAACCAGTAGTGTTTGCTTGTGCTTTCTGCTGTAATAAACTATGAATGTCAAGTTCGCACATCTGTTCATATAATAACTGAACAGGGTGCAAAGGAGGGTTGTACACACTCAAAATATAAAAATCACCTTTAGAGCTGTTGTTCTGACCTAACAGTACGTTAAGGTTCAAATTCCTAACAAAGCTCTTAAGGTCAATTAACGTCTTAGCAATATCCGCTCGTAAAGTAGGTACGAACGTAAACCCTTTCGACAACAGGTCAACTAAGTCAGGAGCGATGTCAACCTTAGAATAGTTAAAAATTTTAAAGTCCATACTGGAATTCAAAATTAACTTAAATTCTAAATCTCAGTTGTATCACCAATCACCGAAACAGGGGTTATGTCCTCCGATTCCTGTTCCTGTTCTGCTTCCTCTGCCCCTGACCAGGGTTGTGATTGAAAGCCCTGTTCTGAAAATTTGTCCCATTCCTAATATTAGTCGATACATCCAATGGATTTTTGATGTTTTTAGAATTAATGCATTTGCTTCTCCGCACAACATCCGCCATTGTTGCACTGTTGTCATCATTAGGTAAAGGCTGTTCCGTAACTGTTTTGTTACACATGATTTCACCTGTACTCCTCTCAAACCCAGTCAGGAGGTTACCCTAGGGTGGGGGTGGTTTGGGATAGGCCATCCCCTGACTATAATTTTTGGTTGCTTTCAATTTTAATAAATATTGGTCAGTACTGGTATAGACCCTTTCTTAATCAAAACGGTACTTCTGAAAGTCATGGTTGGTTTTAATAGCATTGTCCATTGTCCCCGTTTCCTCAATCAAGGTGTTAGCAGTGTACTGGTAATGTATGCACATGAGTTCGAGAAGTTCAAACCCATGTTTGTCAAAAAGTTTAACTAAGTCACTATGAAATGGAGAACTTTCAACCAGTCCTGTTGGATATTACCATGACCTAAGGCCTTTTGGGATAACTTTAAGTCAAATACACTCACGAAAATATGCAATTTCCAGTTGTAGTTTCCTTAATTTGAATATTGTCCCATGTTCTACATCAGTAAGACCGATAGGAGACTATGGGAACATGTATATGAACATCAATACTGTATAAGTAAAAATAAATATGAAAATGCCTTGGCTAAACATATTAGGGACTACCCCCATGATGAGTTTAAATTCAAGGGGATAGACTTGGTACCTACTAACATGAGACGAGGTCCAGCTTCATTGTTACTAGAAAGACTAGAACTAATTTGGCAGCTCCATTTGGATGTTTGCCATTATCCTGGCTTAAATGATTTACTATCTATTTTATGCATTTTGAAATTAAAACGCTTGGCTAGGTAGCCCTTGATATGAGTTATATTTTTAATGTGATTAGTGTTGTTATTATTATTATTATTATTACTAGTATTAACACAGATTTATTTATATTCTAATTTAATTTTAGCTTTAATTAGTTTTAAGCAATGGAATTTTGATGTTGCTATGTTGTTGTTATGTTTTTTTATTATTATTTTTTAGTTTTTACATAGATGGAATTTAAACTGATACACTTTTTATATGGTATACATTGCATTGGCATTTGGAACGCTTAGTGACATAAACTGAAGGAGGCGATAGAGGGTATACAATTAACCAATCAAAGGCTTATACCTTATTCAAGTGCACTATTTAAATGTGTTTTTACTGTTGAGGTATCTTGTCTGATGAAGTTTTGTGATTGAACAGGACGAAAAGCAGTTTTTATGGTGTGTTGCTTTACATTATTAAACCTTTACAACCAATTTAAGGACGTGGTTCATTTTCGTTAGTGGCCTTCCTGTTGTTTAAGTTTGTTGTTGTTTTACTAGTTTGACCAACAAGTCTGACTTTTACAAGAGTGCAGATGAATTTATAGTAGAAGATGTCAGCAGGCCATATGGGAGACAAGATAATGGATGGAGTGCATGAAATGGATGTGTAGGCATCTGCAAGAATCAAAATACTGTCAATCCCTGGAATTGGAGCAGTAACTGTGGGATACATACATCTGCTCTTCTGTCTAGACACACACACACACACACACACACACACACACACACACACACACACACACACACACACACACACGCACACACACACTTGACTGCAGTGACAGCAGAATCCCTAAGTACATAGACTATAGAACACAGTACTTTATGCAAGTGCCACAGCACAAGTCTGACTTTTACAAGAGTGCAGGTGAATTTAATAGTAGATGACATCAGCAGGCCATGTGGGAGACAATATGTTGGAAGGCCTGCATAGGTTCATAGCTTCATAGGTTCATATGAGGCTACTAGCCTAATGGCCCTAGGGTGTTTAGAAGCCTAGCTGTATAAAAATACCAGTACCCTTATTGAGCATAGTTAGGTGGTCATTGTTAGCAGAGCAATTTTGTGAGCAGCACCAACTAGCCCTGTCCATGAGGGATGTAGGGGCCACCCCCAGGTGACTTATAATCAATCAACCAGTAGTCAACATTGTGCCTGAACAGGGTCATTGAGGAGCACTGCTTCACATGCAGTGGAAGCCTATTAAAGAGGAGTGTGAATCACTGGGGGATATACCTGTCTCCTTAGCATGTTCTGTTTATATCACAGGCTAGGTTGAGAACCTGGGGTAAGTTATTATTGTTCTAGTTGATTTGCAGATATCCAGCAGTTCCAGTAGAACTGCTCTATAGGCCAGGCACAGGTCACCTCTCAGCAGTCTGCATCATACTGAGTACAGTGGCAGGTCTTTTAGTCTTTTCATGTATGTCATGTTTGGAGGCCCTGGAGTCTCCCAGGCACAAATCTGTGTTTTCTCCAATTGCTGCAGGTGTTTGGTGAGGTACACACAGAAGGCAGCATTGTACTCAATTAGTTTTCTGATAAGAGTAGAGTAAAGCAAATGAATGACAACCCTGGTCTTGGATGTGATGTCCATATGTAAGAAGTGCACAATGCAGAATGTGTGTGTCACCACTATGAACACAGTGATGAAAATGTAGATTGCTATCAACATGTGTTCCCAAGTCTCACAACACTGTGTTCGAGCTTAGAGGGGTGCTATGTATATCATAATTAGCAGGGGTGCATCATTGCCAAAGGGGACAGTGAGACACTGTATGCTTTAAGGTTCAGTCCGTGGGTTTGGCACCAATCATTTGTGTGTGTCAATTCCTTCTGTCATATGTTATCATCATTGGGAAACTCTATATGAGTGCATCCAGTTAACAGTCATCTGCAGTCTTGGTAAACCACAGGTCATCTACCATTTCCTGCACTTCAGGGATGTAGTTTACAAACAGTTGAGGGCCCAGCAGATATCCTTGTTTTATTATAATGGTAAATGGCTAGTGGTGAGTGTGTGCTCTCTCTGTGCGTCAGTTTGGCTATCCATCTACTACTGTATGGCTTAATTCCCACATGGGAGATCTTCACTATGAGACATGAATGGGGGATAGTGTCAAAGGCCTTGGATAACTCCACATTGGTGGTATGTCTTATTATCCCACAGCCAGGTCTTTAGGGTCAGTATTAAAGAAGTCCACAAGGTACACTAAGCAAGATCTACCCTTGACAAAAAGAAACATGGGTCAGGTCAACTGTGTTAAAGCTCAACTATGTCCCTGTGGAAAAGGCCCATGTTGATTCTTTCCCTAGCCTTGCAGATGAGAGTTTTAGGCATATGGGCCAATTGTTGTAGGCCTGCATATTGCTAGATCAATGTGCACTGCATATCACATAACATTTGATATTACATTTTGTAGTGTAGGTGATATATGTGTGGGAAAAGTACTGTGACACCAGGGTTGCAGTGCTTGGGGGATGGCACATGAATGTATTGTAAATATGTGACATATTGTTAGATAGATCCCTCAGTTTGTAATATTTCCAGGTGTAATTTCATGTCATAGACAGGAAATGGACAGTCAACAGCAATAATACAGCATAATATGTAAATTGCCATAGCGTGATGAGCAACGGGTTTGCAGGATGGTTGGCAAAGTGTATACACACGTGTTAATGCATTGATACATTTCTTTTTGGGGCCAGATGGTACTGGGTTTGAATCCAGATGTATCTAATACTTTTACATACTTTAAATTACAGAGTGATAATGTAATGACATGAATTCCCTATAGTTCCTTATAGTATATGTGTTGTTGTGTGTTGGCATAATGCAGCAATGTTAAGTGGCACTGAGCAGAGATAACTGCAGCAGTTTGCTGCCACTCTCCCTTGCTGCCACCTCCATGTAAACATGAAGCCCAAAAAGTGAAGGGACCCATTGCTTTTCCAAAAACTTATATGCGTTGTGTGATTCTATTTTTTGGCCAGGTTAAAGTGGTTAAATGGGGTAGATAGGGAAGAGGTGAAATGGGGAGCAAGCAGGGGGAAGAACATAGGGAAAGCAGGACAGGGATGTGCAGGAGGTGGGTAGGAAAGAACCATACATATCCATTTATTTACCAGTGTAAACTGAGCATATGTGCAAAATATTAACTGAATTTGAACTGTCACCTCTAGTGAGAGGGGTGACCACAAAGCAAACATGTTGTATAGCTAATTGGAAGGAATCAAATGTGTCAAGAAGATACTTGTGTGAAATGCAGAGCTATGTGTGGACCATATTTTTTTGTGGAACAGGTGCACATTTAATTTTTATTTCAGAGAGAGAGGAATGTTGGGGAAGGAGCATAGGTATGTCTTGGTCAGGTAAGTTGGGTAGGTGAGAAAGCAATTGCAGATAGACAAGACAAATAAGACAAGAGACAGGCATGGTGATGGACACAAAAAGTTAGAGGACACCATGATTAGGGTGAGGGTGGGGGCATCCCAAGCCCATGGTTGTCAAGCTGGGAGACAGTGAGAAGTGAGTCCTCACCCAATGAACTGTCTTCACTGTCACCTTACTCTGCTGGTGCATGGAGCTCTTGACATCTCCTCCTCCTCCTCCTCCTCCTAGTACTATGCACAATGAGGGAGAACATCCTCTCCAGATGGTCTAGTCATGCAGCAATGATGCAACTCACCACCCTATGCACCATCCCTGGCAACTGGCTGTGGGTGATGAAATTGCCATTTCCACCACTGCTCCCGGAGGTTACACCTGGACCAGCCTCCAGGGCAGGACTACCTGAGGTGCAGGTATTGCAGGTTGGCTCTCAGAAGTGCGGGGAATTGGTGCTTCAGCTGGTGGAGCGGGGGCAGGCTGATCCAATGGGGCTGGCCTACCTCACTGTGCTGTGGAGCATTTAGTAATGTGGTACACATGGATGACATGGACACATTCTGATGACACATAATACTAATAAAAAAACAATAAAATATAAATTAAATAAAATAAACATAGCATAAAAATTATTTATAAAATAAAATAAAATACAAGTAAAAAAATAGTTACAAATTAAAATAAAATAACATACAAATAAAATAAAAACATATTTATAAAATACAATAAAATAAAATAATAATATAATAAACATATTTTTTAAAATAAAATACAATAAAAATAAAGAAAATAAAAAGAGAGAGATAAGGGTGGGGGTGAGAGAGAAAAAGGGTAAGATTTGTACCTTCATTTTTAACATACAATCCATTAATACAATTTTACAAGTCTATTATCTTAACTTTTACATTTACGTCTACCACCTCCTAACAGATGCACAGTATACTACAGATTGTAGCAAATAATCCTTGAAATGTGCATATATTGCACATATGCATGTTCCAATTATACAGATAGTTTACAGCACAGCATTTGTGACACTGGTATAGAGACTATAATTTAATGTAAATATTATTGAAGAAATTACAGTATTGTATAGTTGTGACATGTAATATTTGAACCCACAATCTGTGAGTAAAGTCTAATATTGGACTCTTACAATTGATTTGTGCTACAGACTATGCATGCATGCTTGCTTTTACAGTTTTGATATGCATGCTCAATTTGACACAACTCTATAAAATACCAAGAAAAGCTATCTTTACTTTTAATGCTACAAGAACACTACTCTTCTGCTACAGACATACCACATGCATCCCTCATCCTCGCCAATCTTGCCCTGTGGGCTTGGACATTGCACTCCCGATCACTGGCAGCTGTAGGAAAACAGAACAGAAGACCATTATGCATACCAGTCTTGCCTATATTCAACTAAGTGTTACCAGTACTCTCTTGAGTTGATACTTACACAGACGTGGGATGTCCTCAGTCCTAAATTCTTCAATCCAACGGTCGAGTGTATCCCTCTTACTCCTCTGTAGGTTATTGAAATGATGTTTACATTGCTCTCCGGTGTGTGGGATACCAGTGGCAATGGATACAGCTTGGGCTAAACTATTCCTCATCAAATACTTTTACTAAGAGGCAGAATAGTCCTCCTGCAGAAGCCCATGGCTGTGTTGCTTTATTAGGAGTCCAGTGAATATCCTGGACTCATGGATACCCCACCTCTGTACTCTAAACCCGGCACCTTCCCCAGTAATGCCTGCATGTCTATCTACCAGAGGATCCAGAGCAATGGAGACTGATGCTTTCCTGCTAATTCCAGTTATCACATCTACTGGAGTGCACACAACTGCACTACACATTTGTGTGATGGTGCATGGAGAACAGCAGTGTCAAGCAGTGAGGAATGAGAAAATTGATTTTTACACTGTGGGATTCAAACCTAGACATGCAGGAAAAAAACATTTACTTACACAGCATAAATTTCCATCTTTGTCACAGAAAAAAATGCTGCTTAGATATAGTCAGGCATCACACATAAATGCAGCTGACAGTGTGAGCTGTTGCACATGTATATGTGTGACCTGACAAGGCTGTTGGATATATTGGCAGTTGTGTATGTGTCTTAAGAAAATGTGAAGGCCATGTAAGTTCAAATAGCAGAATTATACTTACAGAAATATAGTACACAGCATACCCTTAGTCATACATCTGATAATAAATCTGATAATACATAAATAAATGAATAAATAAAAAAACAAAAATAGTGTGTCATCCTTCATACATATAATTAATATCAGCTCCACTAACTAAAGTGTTAGAACTGAGAGTGAATATAATGGGAAGTGCAATAACAATAAAAGTGTGTGGAATATTGTGTATTAGAACCCAGGATCATGTGTATGGCAGTCCTACACTTACACCGATTGCCACAAGACAATTGCAGCAATACTTGTTCATGTTTCAGTTCATTGCTATAAACTGCACTGTCACAACAGTAAAAGAAAAAGGTTGCAACCCCTGAACTAGAACCCAGGACCATCTGTACTCCAGCCCGACACTTACACTTGCTGCCACAGGACTAGTCACATGACATTCCCGAATTTACTAATCATTCTTAAGGTCTGTGTGGTAACTGCTGCTCAAAGCCACTTAGTGGGTTTACTCTGTGCTCAACAGAACTAACTGAATGCATCTGGTTTCTATTTTTGGCTGTCTGGGTCCTGTCTGTAGGTGTTCGATGGCTGCATCTGCTGGGGAACTGCCCTCACTGTCACTTAGTGGGTTTGTGTGGTGCCCGACAGAATTAATTCAATGTATTAGGTTTCTGTTTTGGCTTTCTGGGTCCTGCCTACTTCCTGGGTGGTCCAGTTGTCCAGTTTGCTTACTGCTGCACCTCATGCAAATGAGATAAACACAGCCAAATCTGCCATTCATTTTCTCAGTTCCTGTGATTGTGCTAAGTGCCACATCACACAAACACTGCCCCCCCCCAAAAAAAAGGGTGAAGTAGTTGAAATAAGGAAAACTCAATCTCTATGACATATACACTAGAAAATGTATTTATTTTTATTTATTTATTTATTTATTTTATATTTGTTTACTGGGATAGTCCGACTGGATACATGTCCATTTTCAGTGGAGGCCCTGGGAGAAAAGCTCCAAATAGACAAACTTACACAAGAAGTTGGATAATATTAGAAAATATAAAATATAAAACAAAGTGATTATGTACATTGCCTTAGTAGTGTTCCCTAGTAGGGACTTACAATTCTCAAGGACAGACACAATTAAAGGCAAGAGATGTCAGATTGGATATAGAGCTTGGTGACGTAGTTGCATGTTATGATATTTACAGATTATGCTTTCAGTTTATAATTTAATCAGGGTTGGTACATGGGCAAAGCCAGTTCACTTTGAGATACTGTTTGGGGTTTTTTTTGAAGAGACTTTTGGAGGATTGTAGGATTATATAGTTTGGCAATGAATTCCAGGTTTTGCCAACAAAGTTGGCAAACAGGGATTCACCAGCAGAGTTATTAGCTTTGTGGGTTTGGATCAGTAGTTTGTTGGCTGACTGTAAGGATCTCAGGTTGCTATATGGCTTAATAATATTTATAAGTGACTGGGTATCCTCAGAGTGGCACAGAATTTATTGCGCTATTAAGAGCTGATTGAATTGAATTAAGCTGGGCAGTTCTAGCCACTCTGGTTGTTTCAGGTTCTGACAGTAGTGGGTTGTATAGGTGGAGCCAGTGGTGAATCTGGCAATATGGTTGTAGTTATCGGACAGCTGACCTAGTTCAGATTTGCTGAGGTTTGAGAGTACAGGCAAAGCATATAAAGGAGTAGATAGTAGGTGTGACTGGGCGATTGCTGTCCTAGCCAGTGGGGTTAAAACATAGTGCAGGCATGATGGTTCACACGAGATATGTTTACACAGATCTGGATTTGAACTCTCACTCCAATGAATCTTCAGAACACAGGATTGGTAGCTTATCCCTCTTTGCCGCACAAACAGCTTTGCAGCAAGGAACTGAAATCATTCTGCACACAACCAATTGCAACATCATTTACAGTAATATGAAATGAAACCATACAACTGTTGTCAATAAATGTATTATTTTTGAATGTGGTGCACTTAGTGAACACACAACCTGTTATGATTATTGCTTGTAAATATACAGCTCTGTCTTATCTTTCTGTGTCTGTTGGACATTCTTCAGTTATCTGACCAGTAATCTGATACATGCAGTCTATAAGCCATTCTGTATCATTGGCCTTAACATTTGGGAGGATATTAACTGGAAATAATAAATGCAGTTGCCAACAAATGAAGGGTAGGTTGGATGTTAAGGTACACAATCTCACAACTGTGTGCTGCTTGCTTACATTTCCAATCTTACAGCTAACACTTTGTAGATCTAACCTGACACAACCACTGGATGTAAGGCAGCCTGCATTGCTGTTGTGTTTTCCTTCTCCAACCTGTAATCATTCACAGTTGCAATGCATTAAAAGCAAACACAGAGGGAGTGACTGCACTATGTTTACATCTCCTACACAGATTCAAGTATTTGGGATTCAGCAGTTCTAATTATTTCACACCTCATTTGCATCTTCACCGTGCTGGCAGCCCTGAATCTGCACCATATAAAATGCAGCAGTGTAGCTAGGCAAACTGATGGTGAGAAGACTTGTTTATGTGGAGAGGACTGAACATACGCTATTTCTTTGGGATATATCTGCACAGAGGATTACTGAACTTCAGAAAGTATGCTTGCATTTTGCCCGCTACATACTGCATATACTGGAATGTATTTTTGAAAAATCTGAGCACAGGCTTTTACACTTTTATCAGTGTGAATTAGTTAGAAGTGGGAATGTTTGTCAAGTCATTTTACATTTATTCATGATTGTAAATTCTTGAAAATGGAATAGTCTGTGATAAGTATGCACAAATGTTTCTGAGACAGTTCCTTTGATAGCACATTTTGTATTTCAAAGATGGTTTGTTAGCAAAATGTGTCAATTGCCAGTTCTTTTGGGGGGATAGCAAGGTTGAGTTACTGTTCTGGAACAAACAAGGATATGTTGCATTGTTACTCTCATTGTTTAAAGTCCTGCCTGTTGTTAGCATTTCACATCTGTAGAGTGTTACCTTTCCTGTTTTTTCTGGAAACAGTTATTTTGTAATTATGTGACAGTTATGTGTATTATCCTTCTGTTGTGTTTTAGGACACCTAGGAGTATGCCACCGAGGTGTGTCAATCCTCAAAGACCCCCCCCCTGCTGAAGCTGAGAATCAGGTCATAGCAACATGGTGCCTTCCTGCTTGAAAGGGAATGGGGAGATATGACATACAGAATGCAGATTTGGCATCAGATTGTGGATGATGTGAATGCTGTGGGTGGCCAAGGCAGGACATATGAGTAAGCACATCATAGGGCCACTGGCATGATCACATCTGCATGGAGGAGAGCAGATGCAGTGGGCCATGACCAGATTAGTACTGGGTGAGGGACTGCTATGGAGCCACCACTAACACAGAATGAAGAGTTTCTAGCCAATACTATGGATCCAGAAATCTCTCAGGAAAGTGTAGTACAGCATGTCCTGGATGTCGGTGCAACAGCTTCAGAGACAGCCAGCACATCCCAGGAGAAGCTTCCAGGTAGACTTTGGTATCTCAACAGTTGAATACTGTTGTATAGTAAATAACTGAAATTAAGAAATTACATCTGTGTCACATGAATTCTGTTTTGGGAGGGTTGCAGATTACTGCAGTTATTAGCTTATACTGGAGTTGTCATCCATATTCATGTTGAACGTATAGTTAATGGACATATAAAGGAGTACAAGTATTACCCCCTGTGTTACTGTTAATTGTGATGATGCCCCTGTGTTACTGTTAATTGTGATGATGTTGCCCTTACCTTTTGCTTAACTTCTTCCAGGACCATCTGGATTGCAGAGGAGAATTTTACCTGCAAATGGAAAGCCAAACATTATTATGTCAGTACTGCTGAGCAATGTACAGAACTATTTTAGTTGTGGTGTTGATGTCAGGCCTGTTGTATGTATTGCAGTATTGTCTATAATAGTGGCACCACTGTTAGTTTGTTAGCATATATTAGACTACAGTAGTGTAGGTATTCATTTTTTCCTGTGTTGCTTTTTATCACAGGTGATCATGGCAGTGGAAGTGTGTGTCCTCAGTGTATCAGCAGACTCTGATGATGATGTTGGCAAACTGAAGCACAGTTGGGGGTGCAGAGGGTGAATCTGACACTGAGGTTGACATACAGCCATCCCCTGTAGTTCCATTGGACACAGCCAGTTGACCTATGCCTACCCATTCCAGTGAGCCCACAGACATTGGACAGGTGGAGGGTGAAGTGTGGTTACTGTGGTTTCATTGCCTGTTGAGTCTGTCTGTAGCCAAAGTGTAGGCTAGGTACCACACAGGAGGGTTAATGAGGTGCTCAGATGAGGCCTGCTGTCCCTCCTCCTCCTGGTTCACGTGTGTCTTCCTGTCCCACTCAACATATGTTAAGGGCCATCACGGAGGCCCAGGCATGTTCCCATAGGTGTTCCAGACAAATGCTCAAAGTTGCATATGTGGCACAGGCTGACACGTAATTGCCTCCACCATGTTGCCGATTCAATTAATTGACACTGGAAAGAGGGGTATCTGTCATGGAACATCTGTTGGGAGGGGAATGGCATCCTCGTGGTTGTAGGTCAGTCACATCATCTGCTGTTAGCTAACATGGCTGTGCCAGATCACACTCCAATAGTGGCAGTACTTCCACTGCTCCATCAGTGAGTGTGCTGTCCACACCCAGACATCACAGGCCATGCGGTCATGTTCCTGGGCATCGCCATGAAGGGAGCTCATCCAGCAGACATCAGTGCATCTATCTGTGGGCATGGTGTAACTGCTGGTAGAGCCAGTTCTCATGGGTGGGCATGAAAAAATTAAATTGCCACCTCTACCATGCATGGTTCATGTCTGACATACCAAGATGTAGAGCCAGCACAGAGCTTGGCTCTGTTCATGGAGACACTCACACACCAATTTCATCTGGGTGATCCCTAAAGACACACATAACTGTTACATGGTTCAGCTGTACAGCTTAAAACTTATTTTGTCTCACTGGCCACTTGTTGGTTTATCCAAATGTCTGCCTGCTTCTTTTTCTTACTCATACACACTCACTGACCTTTTGTTTCAGACTAGGCTTCCTGCCCCCCCTCCCACAGCACCCTGTGCATGTGATGATAACTGTGCCATTTATATCTTTTAGATTCAGGGATACATAAGGGGCAGCCACAGTGGTGCAGCAGTTAGCATTGCTGCCTCACAGCAAGAGGTTCTCCGGTTCAATCCTTGGCTGGGCTGCCTTCTGTTCAGAGTCTGTATGTCCTCCCTGTAGTCGTGTGGGTTTCCTCCGGGTGCTCCAGTTTCCTCCCACATCCCAAAGACATGCTGTAGGTGTATTGGACACTCTAAATTGGCCCTAGGTGTGAGTGTGTGCATGTGTGTGCCTTCTGTGGAAGGTTGGGCGCTGGGCTGGCAACTCAACACCGTAAAACTCCACTGCCAATCATGAGCAGACAGGTGATCTGCTGTGGTGACCCCTAACCAGGAAAAGCTGAAAGAAGAAGAAGAAGATTCAGGGATACATAAGCTTTGTGACTGATGCTCGGGGTGCATAGCTGACTTAGTGCTTAGTATATCTGTATTTGTGGTGTCAAACTGGTAATCTTACCTTTGACTTATATTGGCCTTGGAAAGTAGACAGTTGTTAGCATCAGAATTACCCAAGGTTATTATGAATGATCTTGTGAGGGTTGTGAAGTCAGAAACTGCAATGTGTATCATTACATTTTAACTTCTCTCTTTAATGATCAGTATAAATCTATGATGCTAAACTGAGGACATGCACTGATCATCACTACTTTTGAGAGGTATGGCTGTGTGAATCTTAAATGCCTGAGGCTAACTACTTAATAATAGACACATATATGCCACATAAGTCTCTGCTGTCACATGTGAAGATCATTTCTGTAACAACCTGATATCTTTTACTTGTTTACAGTACCAATTAGGGAAATACAAGGATATGTCACTCATTCAAATTATTACACAATGCACTCTAGGTTCAAGACTTACCTTGTAAATGCAGCAGTTGTCATGGTTTTAGTTCAGGGCTGACTCTGTCTGATGTAAGCAGTACACAGTCAGTACATGGGAAGGTACAGGTTGTGTGAGTTGCCTGGTATTAATGTTACTATATCTATGTTTATAGCAGGAAAGTTTTAGGCCCCTAGGTGGTGAGTGAGTGTGCTATGCATTGTTTCTTAGCCAATGCAAGGGGATACTGAGCATGCCTACAATCTCCCTACACCCATAGCCTTGTGGTTCCCACTCTGACTCCTCATCTGCCAGTGGTTGTGCTGACCTTGGCATTGGTAGTGGGATGTGTGCCCCTTCCCCTTGCTGATCCTGCTGAAGCTGTTTTCACAGGATGATGTTGTGTGCCCTACACTGAACGTCTCAAAAAAAACTTTTAAAGACCCTTTAGAGAGATCCCCCACCTCGGTGTTCCGAGATGAATTTGAATCAGAGGGTCACATATTACCCTCCCTACATTGGTCGGGGGATGAGGCGGGGAAGATAGGGGAACAGAGTGAGATATTAAATTCCTTCAACACATTAATATTTAAAGAAGACTTTAAACACACAACAATTTTAACATTTTTAACTACAGTGAGTTAACACTCACTGTGGATCATTTTAAACTACTGGCCAAGGGATTTAAATTTATCCCCAATACATGGGGGGACATTAGTAAATCTTTACTAGATTTTAAATTGTTTTTGAGAAAGATTAACTTTTCCCTAATATTTCAGGGAACAACCAACCATACAATGAGGATGTTTTGAGGCGGAAAAGTACTTTTAACCCTCCCCTCCACCCCCAGTTAAAAAACTTTGAAATACTGGTCGAGAAATGAATTAGACAGTGGCATTCCAGAAAAAAACAACATAGGAGGTACAATCTTGATAAAAATGAATGGGAAGTGCTTAATGAGCTGAGAATGGACTGAAATATTAGGGTTATGAAACCTGATAAGGGGGTGGTGCAGTCATTATGAATACTTTGATTTATGAAGGAAAGATGTTGCACTTATTGGGGGACACTGACACATATAGGCGAATTTCAAAAAAATTAGATAAATATTGCCTATAAAAAATTTGATTTGGGATTAAATGATCAATTCTTGGAAGGATTGATTGATTTAAATGACCTTCAGTATCTAACCAATAATAGACTGAGTGTGCCTGCAATATTTGGTATACCCAAAGTGCACAAAGATATGATGGATCCACCTCTAAGGCCAATAGGTTCGGCTGAGGATCTAAAACAGCACCCCTTGCCAAATTTCTTGATACAAAATTAAAAACTTTTTGTGGTATGGGCACTCAGATTTTGAAAGACTCCTGTGAATTTTTGAAGGGCATTGACCCTAGTGTAAATTACAATCAGGTGACTTTTGTTACGATTGATATTAAAGACCTTTTCACGGTTATCCCCCACAGTATTGAACTTCAATGGCTTGAAGCCTACTTAGTTGAGAAATGCAAAGGCTCCACCAATGACTTAAATTTGATTCTTTGGTTGATGGAGTTAATTTTGCATAACAATTTTATATTTTTTGGGGGCAAATTTTTCCACCAGTTCAAAGGGGTAGCAATGGGTGCCAATTGCGCCCCTACCTATGCCAACATAGTATTAGCTTGGTGGGAAAAGGAGTTCATTCTTGAATCTGAATTTCGGAACTATTGATTGCTATACACCAGATTCTTGGTGATATTTGTTTGCTGTGTATGAGAACTGATGAAAAGTTACAGGAGTTTTTAACATACATTGAAACAACCACAAATTTCTTGCATTTCACCAGTAATGTTTCTAAGAACACTTTACAGTTTCTGGATGTAGAAATTGAAAAGACTGAAAATGGGAATGTCAAATCAAAAATATTTCGTAAAAACACTTATTCAAACTATTTTTTACATTTCAATAGTTTGCATCCCATGTTTCAGAAAAAGAGTTTGGTAAGGGGACAATATATCCGAGCCAGCAGAATGACTTCCTGTGATGTTGACTTTGAACTAGAGTGTGATTTGTTGGATGCTCTTTTTAGAGATAGGGGATATTCCACTGATTTCTTACAAGACATTAGAAATTATGTTGTTTTGAATAGAGGCAATACATTTTCCCCGGTTTTGGGTATGAATTTTATAGTCAATCTTGAACAGACTGGTAAGGATATATTAAACAGGGGAGAGAATAGAGTAGAGTCTTCATTACTGAATATAATTCTGACTTGTTTGAAAGGAATGGGATAACTTTTTGGAACTCACCGATTTACCTCTGGTAAAAAAACCTGCCCTTGAAGTTTACTTTCAAGAGGGGGTGGAATATAAAAAAATCTTCTCGAAGATCAAAGATCTTCGAGTACCAGTGGAAAACGTAAAGGAAAATTTCGATGTGGGGCCTGCTCCCAATGCCAGTATATTGTACACTGTGAATGGGTCTATGTACCCATTAGAGATAAAAAGATAAGTGGCCAACTCCACTTCAATTGTAATAGTGAAAGAGTGGTCTACTTGGCCAGTTATTCCCCCTGTGGTGCATTTTATGTTGGGAAAACAGAGCAAAAGATTAAAAGAAGAATTTATGAACACATGTATGAGATTAAAACCAAAAATGAGAAAAATGCTCTAAACACACTGTGGTCTGCCAACAAGCTAAGTTTAAGTTTTTTATTCCTGAACAGGTCCAGGTGGACCAAAGGGGTGGGCCATGGGAAAATTTATTGGAATATAGGGAACTGTACTGGAAGGTTTTATTAGATGCAGCAAGAAGTCCAGGACTTAATGAAAATATCAACATTAACCCACTTTTAAAACTAAGAGCTGCCAAATTATGACATGTATTTTTTTTACTGGTTGTTACTACCATTCTACAAAAAGTTTTTTATGTAACCAACTTTTCAGTAAGTAATTGGGATTTTTATTAGAACATTTAGTATATGTTGTGTAAAACATTTTATTCTTGGATTTAACATTCCTTGGCCTCTAGATGGTGTTATTGCATATGTGGATACACTGTTACACATTTATTTCTTGTTTTTAAGTTAAATATTGGAACTTAAACTTTTAAGTACGTTTTCACATCTTTTTAAAGTCTTTTGTTTATACATGGTTGAATGTAGTTAACAATGTGTAGGATTTAGGTATACAAATTTTATGAATGACCCTTTAGTAGAGTTTTAACAATTAAGAAATGTTATATATGTTTGTATTTATTCAATTTATTAATTGAAAGGTGCTTCTGATAGGTTTAATCCCAACCTATGGGTATAAATGTTAGGGGGGTATTGATGGGTGTATTTCTGATGAAGTCTAGTTGCTAGATGAAAACATGCGACATTTGCAGCATTAATAAAGTGTGTACCTCAAGTGGATTTTATATCTCTGGTTGCATCTTTCATTATTTCGCCTGTTTGTTTTGGATTTCTGGTATTAATGTTACTATATGTATGTTTATAGGAGGAAAGTTTTAGGCCCCTAGGTGGTATGTGAGTGTGCTATGCATTGTTTCTTAGCCAATGCAAGGGGATACTGAGCATGCCTACATCTGCCTACACCCACAGCCTTGTGGTTCCCACTCTGACTCCTCATCTGCCAGTGGCTGTGCTGACCTTGGCATTGGTAGTGGGATGTGTGCCCCTTCCCCTTGCTGATCCTGCTGAAGCTGTTTTCACAGGATGATGTTATATGCCCAACACTGAACATCTCAAAAAACTCCAGCTTTATTCCATAGTATATCGCCTACTCCGAGGTGATCTCTGCCTAACATATAAAACTATGTCAAACCCAGAGCTGTTGGACATGATGCACCTAAAGAAATCCCAATCCCTCCAAGCTACATGCTCTAGGGACCTAAACCTTATCACCACAATAAAAAGGACATGCTGGAGGGATAGATTTCTGTCCCAGAGACTTCCCATTCTCTGGAACAAGCTACCCATCTATGTCAAGCAAAGTTCCTCATTAGCACTCTTCAAGAAAAATCTTGATGAGTGGATGGGAAATAGGAAATACACCCCGGGTATCACTTCTGTGGCTCTGCTCGACACGGGCACAGGAAAATAACTTTCTTGGGTGGTGTAAGCCAGGGAACCTTGTTGGCTAGGCTTACTTAGGCCCTTGGGACTATGAACCTATGTAGCATGGCACACACTGTGAATATTTCTGTATGTCTGTGGATTGTACTGCAGGGCTCCCCCAGATGTATGTAGGCATCAAAACTATGACTTCAGCAGCCCAAACAACACATGCTATATTATATTTCTGGTTTGAGTATGTGCCTCATTATGGTGTTCTTCCATGGGTTTGTGTGCATTTCTGATAGGTGTCATTAGCCATGGTTCCAGCATATAGCCTGGATCCCCCAGTAAATCACCTTGTGGGATATTCCCCCTAGCAAACATCTGTTACAGTTGTGAGGTGTACCAGATATGTGTGTCGTGGTAACTACCAGGGTTGCCAACACAGATGTTCAAGATAATTCTTTTGGCATTACACATGAAATGGCAGTTGATAGAGTGCTAGCCCTTTCTGTTTATATAGAGCCTGCCCTGTTCCCCGGGTGGTGCTTTAATTTCTATATGTGTTGAATTTGTGGCACCCAGTGCTTCAGGGCAGTGTAATACAGGGTAGAACTCTCACATATTTCTGGCCCTGTCCTCAGGACTATGGGAAAAATATATGTGGTCACTGACATGTTGGAGCATAGCATTCAGGGATTGATGGAGGATCCTGGATGCTGATGCCTGTGATACCCCCAGCATGTCCCCTGTTGGTCTCTGAAAGGTACTTGTAGATAAGATTCTAAGTGCTACACATATCTTTGTCTCCACAGGGATGGGTTCCCCTCAGTTGGCCTTGGCTGTGTGTTGAGGACGGCAGAGGTCACCAAGTTCCTTTAATGTGTCCCTATCCACCCTGTAGCACTCTACAATTTCTGTGTCATGTAGGTTGTGAAAAGTTAAGAAGAGCATGAAAACGCTTCTCCTTCTTGGCCTAGGCCTATTGGTAGCAGCAGCAGCATTGGCTTCAGCCTGTAGCACATACAAATGAATTAAAGCAGCAGCAGCCTCTAATATTCTTTCCCTGTAGGCTCCTTTCCATGGTTGTATTCCAAAAAGTTTTGGAATTCGCAGGAAAAAACAGCATGGAGTCTACACAGTTGCTTTATAGCTTGTTGAATAGCTCCACCATGTTGGATTGGTTGATTAGTATGCAGTTCAGCTGCTTATGCTATAATTAGCATGCCACTGTATTTACCTTGTTTCTGAGGTGGTGAGCGCCTCTACACAGTGCTTACTGAATCTAAAACTCATTGAAAATGACTGTGTAAGGTCTATTGAATTTAGGGGCATACTTTTATGGAATAAACTATTTTTTTCCTGGATGATATTTCCCATGGAAATGTTTTATTTATTTAGATATGTATGAGTCTTTTGCCTGTTTTTGTTTTTATTCTCTGTTTATTTATTAGCTTATATTTTGTCAAAAGATATGTTAAATAGATGTTAATTATTAAGAAACTTATCCCATATCCTGCCTTTTCTGTGGAGCCTTTTTCAAGGTCACCCTAACTTGATCAGGTATACTATAAGTGACTCGTTTGATGGGACACTGAGGCCCTGTATCTACATGGTGCTTTATCAAGTGGGTATACCCTAACTTCCTAGTTCTGGATCTCCTAAACCTGGTAGGAGAGAGCTGCACATCTACCTCTTGGCCCTCCCATCACTTCTTTTTTCTCTCTTTCTCTCTTTTATGTTCCTTTCCCTTCTTCTTTCCTTTGAATTATACCTTATTCTCCCTCATACCCATATCTAACGATAGTATATACTGCAAATATTTTGCTTTTTGTATATTATTTTCATCATAGGAACATTGGTTCCTATATGATGTTATGACAGGTTCTCTAACTGCAAATTTTATTCTCTGAACTCTTGTATCATATCTACTTGTAATTGTATTTATTTATGCAGCACATTATCCTGAATCATACATCTCTGTATGTTTGCTGTTACATTACACTGTTGCCTTGATATTGATTAAAATGTGCTTATTTGGTTGCATTTCTACCATGCTGAGCCTGAAAATGGTCTAGGTGGATCAGTGTTCTACCTTGGTTAACAATCTTTAAATACATAAATAAAATAACTAGAATGCCTGTCTTTGTAATTTTTAGTATTTTACCAAGCAGACTTTGTTACTAAGAAGTAGGCTAATCTGGAAACATGAAACCTAATTAAATTTTTTTAACTCATCAGAATATTTAGCTCCTGCCTACAATACCCAGTGTCCGCAGATGCTAAGAAGTACTGGACAAGTGCATCAGGGGGTCTGAGTTTAATGGTTGTGGGAAGACAGGTGGGGGGCAAAAAGAGCATGAAACATTTTTAACCTCCATTATACCCTCTCATTTCATATTACCATCATGGGCTAGCTGTCATCTGCACTTAACTCTGAATTGTTGGAGTTCCTTACCCAGTTGATTCCCTTATGCTGTTTCAGTCAGTGTGTTTCTGAAAGACTACACAAAACTGTAGGACCTGCTCAGAATGTTCAACAATAACAGTAATAATAGGGTTGTCCTTATAAGTAGTATTACTCACACATCACCTCATTAACAACAATTTCTTAAAGTTTATTTTTATTTGTTTAATTATTTGTTAAACTGGATAAGTGCTCTAATACACAGATTTCTTTTTCTAGCCTTATCATTGGTCATAAGAACAACAGTAAGGATTATATGCAGGGATAGTTTAAAGTAGTCAGTAAGTATAATGTTTGCGCAGGTGGGAGAAAATAAGAAAAGCAGTAATGAAATTAACATGGAAGAAGGAAGGACATGCGAAACCCACACTGTTTGTTCCGCTTCCCACTGTACACTTCCCCCCAAACTCCTTCATAGGTTCATAGATTGGTACTAAGCTAACTGCCCTTGTGAACCATTTTAAGCCTAGCCAATTATCTCTTGTGAGACTCAAACCCTGCACCTTGTGTTTGTAAGGCAAACATCTTAACCATTAGGACACCCTCTCAACCCTTCCCAGTCCGTTGCAGTCATTTTCTAACTTTAAGTTTGTACTTGCCCCCTATTTTGTATGCATCTCTGAAACTGGGATACCCCTGCAGTACCAAACTGTTCATATTACTGTTTTTTTTTACTTTCAGCCAAGTAAATCATTTTTCTCAACATTTTGCTTCCCTCAGCACACCTCCCTCATGTTTCACTTAGCTAGGATTATTTTACTCATGTCTGTGACTCCAGCAAATATTTATCTGCAATACTGTTGAACTGGTAACATTTTGTTACTAGTCTTAGTGATCAGAAGTTACCTCATATCACAATATCTTATATAATTTATTTATTTTATTTATTTTATTTTACATTTGTTTACCGGGATGGTCAGACTGGGACAGTGCCCATTTTTAGCAGAGGCCTAGGGAGAAAAGCTCCGGTAATAGGTTACATACAAAGTGTCACAAAAAATTATAGTATAATAGACACAATTGACAAAAATAAGTGTAAACACAAATACAAAAATGTAACAATTATACACATTAGTCAAATAGGACAAGGTATTAAACACTTGAAAAATAGGCTTGCCTTATATTTGTGGAAAAAACATGACATGCAAAGTGCATAGTTATTAATATTTTAATGATTAGACTTGCAGTTAGGAATATGAGTACTAATATATGAGTAGCATTGTTAGGAGAGATAGGCTAATAGAGTTAGTACAGTCAAATTGTAATGGTGATTCTTAAGATAGTGTTTAACTTGGGGTATTACATGTGCAAAGCCAAGATTCATGTAAGTGCCTTTTGAGAGATATTTTGAATTGATTAAGATTGCTTATAGATCTGATAATAATCATTTATGCTTACTTGTGTTTATTTTTATACTGACACTGTCTATTCCACTTTTATTTCTTATAACTATATTCTTTAGCAACCAATTTTAAATTCCCATGTCAGCAAGAGAAGTAGATGAAAACATACTACCTTCTGTTACTTTTTTCCAAAACAGTAACTGGAGCGTTACACAAAACTAGATGGTTAATCCAACCAGTTTTGGGTTGAAAATATAGGTTCTAACTGTCAATACTGGACTAATGGCAGGAATTGTATAGTATTTGTAGTACGTAACATGACATAAAGTAATATAGCTTAACAAGTGTCACTCATATAGCTGAATATTAGTAATATTGAGCCTCACATTATAAACCATAAATTATTGACACACAAATAGTTAAATACATTTGGACAATATGTCAAATCATAAGTCAGTAAATATCAAATCCTTTCTACACATATCATCAACATCATAAAAATTGTACACATGAGAGAATGACTGAGTAATATAAAAATGTCAGATTCACTCAGAAACATTACTTAACAATAGTCATTAGAACACTGCACTAAAGTAAATGCAATAGTTAAACAACAAATCTTCATAACAACCAATTCTGAATTAGGTTGATATAACCCTTATTTATAACACAGAATGCATCTGGTGCAAAAAGTTATGATTACACAGAAGAAATAGCGTACAGCCATACTCAAGTGGTAGTAGAAAGCCTTCATTAATGTGTCAGTGACATCATCACTGACACATTAATCTGTCAGTGACATCATCACTCCTAGATGAAGCAAAAATATATTGCAAGCATTGTCATGTAATAGGTATGCAGTTAGCATAATGCAATTAAACACAGTAATTTAATCTACATGAAAAAAAATCACAGTGACAATTGCTCAGAGAGCGTAATATTGACCAGGAATCTTTCAACAAATATATGAACATTATAGAAAGGGGAAAATGTGCTTCCCCAAATTGTGTATGTACTTAGCAGCCAGTGCCACTGCCATATAATAACAGCATTATATACAATGCTGCTAAGGACATTAGTTATGTAGAAAGCAAGCAGAACACATAAGTAATGAGAATCAGCTTCTGTCTGTCATTAGCCCTGTGATGATGTGAGGTATTGCTAGCTATGCCAGGAGAAGTAGGGCAGTGGATGTGTAAACATATGCCAGCATAGCTAGATGCAGTTTTGTAAAGAATTACATGTCATTTGTATATCAAACTGATTTGTACAGATTCTTGTGCTGGAAATATATTTGTTAAGCTGCTTGTGTTAAAAATGTACCAACAGAGGGTACTGCTGGACAGAAAAGAAGTACACATGTTATGTCCGACTGCATTGTAACTGTTGAAATGAATATATTGTAACAGAGGATTGCAACAGAAGAGGTTAATCTCAGTCCAGCTAACTTTGAAAAGTAGTCTGACATTAAAATATCTGGTTTAGGCCATAACATTGTATTTTACAGTTCTGATTGCAGCCAGAGATGAAATGTCTGTAAAAACCAGGACTAGGAACCCTACTGTATTGTTCTTAGGAATGAACTAATTGCTACCCTGGAAGAGTGGACGTTTTGAAATGGTTTTGTAGCTTCCAGATGCTGTAACACATCTTAGTAAATCTCTATGCATGTGCATTATGACACATATGTGCTAGATTCTGGTTCAGTTTCTAGTAAAGGGGGTAGTATGGGAACCGGACGTCAGGTGAACAAATGTATGTGATGTCATTCTGTAATCCAGCACTGAAATGATGCTTTAATTCTAGATGAGACAGAATTCTTAGTGCAGTCTGTTTTTGAAACCAGACCAGGAAGGAAGACCACTCATCCACTTCATCTTGCTGCTTTAGTAAGTAACCAGGGAATAGTAATTCTTTAGATCAGTTAGGAAAATATAGTGAGTGTAGTTAAGTACTGTTTTTCTGTATCTGTGTGAATCTATCCATCTGTGCAATTTTTAATATTTCCTGTGATTGAAACTCTGGTGTTTATCGTACATAGATATTTTGGCTTTGGTATGTTCTGGTGGCAGTATCTACCTTATAGTCTGGGCCGAGGGCATATAGCTGGTAAATCTGTGTCAGCTTTTCCCAGGTGTGTATGTGTGTGTGTGTGTTTGTGTGTGTGTGTGTGTGTGTGTGTAAATGAGATAATCAAATCTCAGAGCACTGGTTTCGTAGAGAGAATGCTTGGAACACTCGGCTGAGGACTCAATTCTACAGCTGTGCCAGTGAGGAGTCTTGTTAGGGGCCTGGAGGGAGACAGGGAAACCCAGCCCCTGGACTGAGTGTATGCCCTGTGTGATCTTAAGGGAAATTGTGCTTGGTGCAGAGAGCTGTATCTGGAAATACTGTGTATATCTATTTATGTTCCATTTGAATGTCCCTCACCAGTATCTGTAGTGAGGATTGAGACTCCCTGATCCCTGGCCCAGAGGAAGGATGTCACAAGCCCTAAAAACCCTTTACAACTGCAGTCAGTTATGCACAAGTGTTGTGTTTGTGTGAGTTGGAATTATGAAATATATATGGTAAAAACACAAATACATGTGTCGTGCTTAGTACAAATGCCCACAGAAATCAGATATTCAAACTGCTGAATCTTGAAAACCATGAATGTGACGCCCAAAGTGCTAAAAATTATCTAAATTGGCTAACACATGAATGACACCCAGTTATGTTTTCTTCCCTAATATCAAGTGCAAAGCTCATATTGCTTCCAATGATACATGAATATTGTTGTTTGTCTTTTCCCGGTTAGGGGTCGCCACAGCAGAACTCCGGTCTGCTAATGATTGGCAGTTGGTTTTTATGGTGTCGAGTTGCCAGCCCGACTCCCAACCTTCAACGAAGGCATGCCCATTCAACACATGTCTTTCAAATGCCCACTCAACCATGGGGAGGACATGCAGACTCCACACAGAAGGCACTCCCAACCCAAGCCGAGAATTGAACAGGAGATCCTCTTGCTGTGAGGCAACAACGCTACCGCTGCACCACTGCAGCAACGAATAAGAAATAATAATAACAATATAATATAGTATAGAATAGCATAATATGACATAATATAACATAATTTAGTATAACATATCAACTAAATATAGATATAAATATATAAATAATTGGATAGAATAAGTAAAAGAAAGAATAAGAAGTTTAAAGGTATAGGATATGAAATGGGATGAAATAACAGCCAGAGAAATTGAAACAAAGTTGAGAAAAGCCTCTAACTGGAAAACCCTAAGCCCAGATGCAGAACCTAAGTTTTGGCTTAAAGTATTAACTTCTTTGCATGAGGACTTAGCCATGAGTAAGAACTATTTATATGTGCACCCCGAACACACACTGCACTGGTTACCAACAGGAAAAACAATGCTCTTACTTAAGAGTGAACGTACAAGTTACCCTAAAAATTATAGACCAATAACTTGTCTTCCAATGATGTACAAACTATACATGGGAAATGACGTTGACAGAGCTTATAGTCATTTAGAAGAAAACTCAATTATGGCAGTAGAACAAAAGGGCACTAGAAGAAAGTCATATGGAACAAAGGATCATTTGTTGTTTAACAAAGTTATAGTGGAGAACTGTAATAAGGGGAAGAATCTAAGTATGGCATGGATTGACTACAAAAAAAGCATTTGATAGTATTCCACATTCATGGATAAAAGAGTGCTTAAAAATGTATAAGATACACCCTACACTGATTGACTACATTACAGTAACCATGAAATAGTGGCAGACCACTTTGCAATTAAGCCATGATAAAGGACAGATTATTATCCCAGGGATAAAAATTCAAAGAGGGATACTCTCTGTTACCCTTGTTATTCTGCCTTGCCATTAACCCATTAAGCTGTTTACTTAACAGCTTAGGCCATGGCTACAATTTGGCTTCTAGAAAACAACAAAGTGTAATGACTTCTCATCTTCTCTTTGTTGATGATTTAAAACTGTATAGCTCATCAGATGAGGAACTGAAAGCACAGCTGCAGCTTGTCAAAATTTTTTTCAGATGATATTGGAATATCATTTGGTCTTGATAAATGTGCAAAAGCAACCTTTAAAAAAGGAAAACTGCAGTACCAGGAAAACATAAGTTTGGGACAAGAATGTGATATAAAAGAACTTGAGCAAGATAGTGTATAAATACTTGGGAATTGATGAAGGATCGGCAATAAAACATGAACAAATGTGAATAAAGCTAATTAAGAGTACTTTAGAAGACTTAAATTATTCCTGAAAACAGCATTGACATCTAGGAACAAGATCCAAGCCATAAATCAGTTTACTCTTCCTGTCCTAACTTATAGTTTTGGAGTGACTGACAGGCCCCAAAAAACGTTGGATAGATTGGATATTAAAACAAGCAGGATGTTTCATGCTTACCAAATGATTTATAAAAATCAGTGTATACCAAGATTATATATTCCCCGCTCCAAAAGAGGGATGGGCCTCCTTGAAATTGATTACATGTATAGATCTACAATCATGGGACTCCACACATATCTACTCACCTCACAGGATCCAAATGTAGTGAAAGTTTTGAAACATGAGGAGAATAAATCTAAGATGACATCTCTACTTAATTTAGCACAAACATATCGACGTCAAGCTGGAATGGAAATTATACCAGAAGTAGATAAAAACCAGGCAGCAACTGGATGTGCTAAAAAACAAAAGAAAGAATATAAGGTGAAGGACCAGATGAGAAGGCAAGAAATGTGGAAAAAACATAAATATAGTTGCAAGTACAGAAAACCTCTGGAAGAACCTCATGTTGATCAAGAACAAACACAGGAATGGTTAAGGAGAGATGAATTCACATCGAGAAATGAAAGGTTAATATTGGCAGCCCAAGATAGTGGGATACATACACGCTGGTTTACAAAGTCCATTGAAAATGTGGGAGAAACAGACATATGTAGGTTTTGTAAAAATTAATTGGAAACAGTCACACACCTTGTTGCTGGTTGCGATGCACTAATGGCAGAGGGACTGTAAACTGAAAGTCATAATAATGTGGCGAGACTGTTACACTGGAGATTGTACAAATATTATGGTATCGAAGTGGCTGAAAAACACTGGAAACATGAGCCGCAAAGAATCATAGAAAATGATGAAGTTTATATCACATGGGATCACCCAATACCAACAGTTCAAAAGATAGATGGTAGAAAAATGGATATAGTGGTCCAAGAAAAGAAGACAAAAGTAGCATTGATCATTGAAATTGCCACACCCAGTGACTACAGTGTCTTGCATACAGAGAGACACAAAGTCATAAAATGCCTGGATTTGCAGGCAGAAATGAGAGCCATGTGGAAGAAAGATACCCAGACAGTTCCAGTAGTAGTAGGAGCAACTGGTCTTATAAAAAAGAATTTACAATCGTATTTAGATATGTTACCAGGAAGCCACGGTGGTGCAGTGGTAGCGTTGTCACCTCACAGCAAGAAGTTCTCCTGTTCAATTCTCGGCTGGAGCGCCTTCTGTGTGGAGTCTGCATGTCCTCCCCATGGTCGAGTGGCATTTGAAAGACATGTGTGAATGGGCGTGCCTTCATTGACGGTTGGGTGTCAGGCTGGCATCTCGGCACCATAAAAATCGACTGTCAATCATTAGCGGACCAGAGTTCCACTGTGGCGACCTCTAACCGGGAAAAGCTGAAAGAAAAACAAGAAAAACATTTAGATATGTGGTGGTGCTGCGGTAGCATTGTCACCTCACAGTAATATGTTGTCCTGTTTGATTCTCAGCTAGAGCGTCTTCTGTGTGGAGACATGCGTGAATGGGCGTACCTTCGTTGAAGGTTGTGCATCAGGGCCAGCAACTCGGCACGTAAAAATCTACTGCCAATCATTAGCAGACCAAAGTTCTGCTGTGGTGACCCCTAACCAGGAAAAGCCAAAAAACACAACAACAACAACCACCAATTCATGTAACACCATACGAATTGAAGAAGGAGACATTGTGGGTGCTGCGAAGAGCACTTTTGGCTAACATCAAAGAGTGAAACGATACTAATTTCATGAACTTTAATCGTACTTTGACTTAGGAATGGGGTCCATTCCCGTCATGGTATTAGAAACCCAAAAGACTTGGAGAAATTAAAAAGGCAGAAGACATAACATAACATAACATAACATAACATAACATAACATAACATGACATAGCATCACATAACATAACATGACATAAAATAACATAATATAACATAGCACAGCACAGCATAACATAACATAGCATAATATAACATAATCAAACGACAGTTTAAACATGGAACCAAGAAAAAGGATATCAACCACGGAACTGAAGCACCAAACAATAATTATTCCAAAAAGTAGAAAACTTTTATTGCACACGAAGACAAGAAACTGGTATCACAAGCACTTTCACTCAGATATTCCGAGCTTTCTCAAGTTGCTGCTTTGTTGTGTAGCAACCGCTTATGTAGTTGCTTACATCAATTAGATCTCTAAACTCGTGATTCATTAAACAATTATGCAATTAAATAAGTTCTTAGTTGAACTCTTACAGATCTCTATTGAAATATACAGTTTGGCTAACCTGTTGTTCTTTTTAAACACATAAAACAAGTGTTTACATTTGCCAAGTGCTTTTTAACAAAAGCATGCCAGTAAAATTTAAAGTGTACTGTAACACTCCAACAGTTAGTATTTACAAAAATTAAAATTCAACATTGTTTTTGCTCCATTTCATTATATAAATATACAGTTTTGTGTTCTTAAAAAATGATTAAATAAAAAATTCCCCTGGCCATATTACTCATAACATATCTAGTCTATGGGGAACAATGAAATAATAATCATGCATACCGTAAATAAAACCAAGTAAAATTTATGCGTGACAGAAATGTTGTGACTAGTATATATGCCATGGTTTCTTTCACAGTCTAGCTCTTCTGAGTTTTAAAACTGGCTTAATACTGATTGTGTCATTTAGACCAGGCCAATTACTAGCATCTAATCTTAATTGCCACATCAACTCTCTATACTCGAGGGTGGATTCCCAATCCCCCCCTCGCGCCTCATGGTCTACTTGTTCTACTATCATGAATTTAAAATTATAATTTGGACATGAAAGGGAATGCTTGTATAATGCATTTGTTTCCTTATTTTTGGCTATCTCGTAAAAATGTTCATACATTCTTTTTCTAATTTCCCTTTCCGTCTTCCCTATATAAAACTTTTGCAGAACATGCATACCACTAAGTAAATCACCCCTTTAGAATTACATGTAAAATATGTGGGGGATTTTATCTTCATTTTTCTGGAAGGCAAGTATACCCCTACATCGTCTAAAATTGCGTGGCATTGGTGACAAGCCCCACATTTGTAGGTACCCCCTTTCTTTGCCCAATCTTTGTCTCTTCTAGCCAAACTGTATATTTCAATAGAGATCTGTAAGAGTTCAACTAAGAACTTATTTAATTGCATAATTGTTTAATGAATCACGAGTTTAGAGATCTAATTGATGTAAGCAACTACATAAGCGGTTGCTACACAACAAAGCAACAACTTGAGAAAGCTCGGAATATCCGAGTGAAAGCGCTTGTGATACCAGTTTCTTGTCTTCGTGTGCAATAAAAGTTTTCTACTTTTTGGAATAATTATTGTTTGGTGCTTCAGTTCTGTGGTTGATATAATATAACATAACATAACCTATCGTAACATAACATAACATAATTTAGTATAACATATCAACTAAATATACACAACTGGAGAGTTTGCCTACCTACCCTGCTCATTATGGTGTGTTTAAGATGTAGCTGTTGACTTTCTCTGCTTGGGACTGGCCAAACCCATCTAGTTGCCCGTGACCTACTGAGACCTCATTCCAATGAAGTCACTCTATACCATCCATCCAGGCCATTCATTTCAGGGATCTGAAGGTCTGTCTATGAAAAAAATACTTTACTGGGTCTAGATTGACATAAATACCTTCCATCTACATCTGATGGCTCATCATTACCCTTTGTTTTTGTTGCACAGTTCCACCCTTAAACACTTTCCACATGACATCTTGTGCACTTGTGCCTTACATTCTTTTTTTTCCTTTGTTTCTAATAAATATACTTCTAGTGACTTCTATCATTCTCCATGGTATTTCCTGACATCCTTGATGTAGCCTTCCCCTGGATGCTTTATCACTGCTTCACATTGTTTTACTTTTAGTGTCTGTAGAGGTGCATGTGGTATTCCAGATATGATCTCACTTATATGTGACAGTGTGTCAGTATAGTCTGCATGTCCCTGACATCTATCCTTCAGTAGACAGCCCAGCCCATTGCTTTTGCTCACTGTACTTGTACTTAATTGTCCAGTGCTGGTTTACTGACCACTGTGCCTCATGGACTAGTATAGTCTAAATTATGACCTCTGGGTTGTTGTACCAGAAATGCAAACTGCTACACTTCTCTGGACAGAACCTCAGCTATCATCGTTTGTCCAAATGTAATGAACTTGCATATCCCATTGCAGTCATCTCCTCCCATCCAGGACTGTGTGGATACCTACATATAGATGCTACCCTATCTGATAATTTTAAAGTAAGATGTTGAACCTCAGTACTGACCTTTGTATCACTGCACTGGTCACTTCCCTTGCTCTTAACAGTTTTCCTTAGTCATCATTTTCTGAGCTCTCCTCCTTTGCCACTTCCACCCTAATTCCTAAGTTTACACCTTACTCATATCCCCTTCAGGTTGCTAGTGTTCAATATGGTATTGAGTCAAAGGCCCAGTAAAGTACAGATACACCACATTCAGCTGCACTCTCCCATCTATCTTTGCTGTTACCCAGACACAGGCCCCACCCACCATCACTCTCCTATCCAGCTTTGCTGTTACCTAGACACAGACCCCATCCACTAATACTCTCCCATCCAGCCTTACTGTTACCTAGACACAGACCCCATCCACCAACACTCTTGCATCCACCTTTGCTGTTACATTCACACAGACCCCATCCACCAACATCCAACTTCACTGTTACCCAGGCACAGACCCCATCTACCAACACTCTCCCATCCAGCTTTGCTGTTACCTAGACACAGACCCCACCCACCAGCACTCTCCCATCTAGCTCTGCTGTTACCCAGACACCGACCCCACCCACCAACACTCTCCCATCCAGCTTTCCTGCTTTCTAGACATAGACCTCACTCACCAACACTCTCCCATCCAGCTTTGCTGTTACCTAGACACAAACCCTACCCACTAGCACCCTTCTATTGAGCTCTGCAGTTACCTAGACACAGATCCTACCTCCCAATGCTTTTTCATCCAGCTATGCTGCTATCCAGTCAGAGAATAGCAGAAGGCTTGACTGATAGTTCTTCTAGGCAGAAAGCCATGATGATTTGTGTCCTGAAGTTAGGCACCCTTTACATGAGGTTCAAGGATTTCCTTAGAATCCTTTTCATTACCTTGCCTATAATTGTCATGCTAACTGGTCTAACTGGTCTGTAGTTGCCTGCACAATCCCCACTACCTCCCCCGGGATAGGAGTGCTGGCCATTCCAATTCATCTTACCCCCCTCCCCCCAGGTTAGGCCTACTAGCAACACAATTAACTCAGGTTGCCAGCAGTACAAATGGATGCCCTGCCTTTGCATCAGCTGGCTCGTTGAGTGTACTTGCTAGGCTTGTGGTATTTTGACTGGTATGCCACAAACAAGTTTAAGACTGCTTTCTAAAAAAATCGAGAAGTGTTCTGTGAACAACCCTCATTCAGATATAGTGGGTCTCCCAGGGTAGGTAGTAAGTATAGAAAGCAGATTTATGTATATTAAGAAAAAGGTTACTAGGTAAGTACTGGGCTAACTGCCCTTGCAGGTAGGGTTAACACCTTTCCATGTGGTGAAAACTGGAACAAAAAACACATCCCTTGCAATACCCACAACTCCACCACTTTCTGCCCATTTCGCAGCCTACCCTATCCACCTCCCCACCCATTTTATGAGGTCAACATATACATCAGTAAGAGGTGAGATTCCTTATTTTGTTTTATCCTCTCTTTCCGGAAGTCCCAGTATCCCATTAGCGATGCTTTTCAATTAAGAAGATAATCTGATTCTGCATTTTTACAAATTCTGGCATCCTGTTTCTACAGCTAAATAGAATACCAGAGTTTGTACAGTACTCTCTGAACTACCAGAGTAACATTATGATTTCTAGATAGTTCAGAAAAATACCAGATAGGTGACAATGCTACTTGTGGGCCATTTTAAGTCTAGACAGTCAATAAGGCTATACTATTTAGACAATTTTAAAAGTATAACAAACCTTTGTCTAGTACTGCTAGATTATCCATACGAACCTTAAACCGACATAACAGCATCTCTCTCTCTCTATCTCTCAGTTAGCTAAACCACAACCTGTTTAATGTATTAACTGCATACAACACCCATAGATTCTGATACTATATTACAGTCTCTCGGTAGTCCCTCCGTTTCTTATCTCTGTGCTCTGGACATTATCACAAATTCGTATTTTCTGTTAACCAAAATGTGTATTTCACAAAAGGTATTCACGTAGGCTAATAAATTGCAAATTATAACTAGTTTTCCTTCTCTGGATTTAACCAATCTTTCTACTAATCTCTTTTATTTTTATTTTATTTGCACAATAAATGTCAGAGCAGTCTCTCCCTGAGCTATCTTCTCTGCTAAATGAACACTGACTCTAATAGAACTTGCAAAACTTTGATTTTTATAGTAGATTATGATCCGGTTTTCTACAGTTTTATGTTCACACAGTCTCTCTCTCTCTCTCTCCGTGTCTCACACACACACACGCACACGCACAAGGACACACGCACTCACGCACACACGCACACGCTCTTCACCTTTACTTTTCTTGCGTTAAGTAAGAGTCTAAGCCTCCTACAGAAGCCACAGCAAGATAAACACAACTCGCCCTCTTGTTACTACATTACCCACAGATGCCTATTTTCAACCTCACCAGCTTAATAGATCAATGTTTTGATAACAATCAAATATAACTTGTCTTCTGGAATAGTTCTATAAAGTGTCTTCAGTTATTCACTTGATATGAAACTTGCATTATAGTTAAATGAATCACATCAGCAAAATGCATATCATGCAATGAAGCTAATTTTGAGAGTACTAGGGACCAGGCTGGAATTCTTTTGCTGTGTGCTGATTTGTACCGAACACTCCTGTGTGAGCACAGCACAGAAAATACATGTAAACATAGCATGTAATTTTAAATGTCTAAACCAGATTCTCATTTTATGGCATATCTCTAATATAAATCAAATACAGTGTCTAGCTACCTGTTAGCCATTCTTAAAAAGCAGTTCCATAATGGGAAATGGGAAACATTCTAATAATAACAATATTTCAGACTAAATAAAGACATGCTAAATATCTTCATCATATTATATAAATATTCCAAATAATAACATCTACTGGACTAGAATGGAATATAACGTTATTTTACAAATAATTCATCTCATGAAACCTCTTTTAACTTCTGTTTGAAAACTGAATTTTATGGCATATGTATTATAAACAATATATTCTATGCATCTGGACTTTTCTTTTTCTAAAATGAGTGATGCAAACAGGATGCATATAGACACTGAAGCACAGATGTGATGTGAAACCTTTTATTGGACCAAAATAGGTTTTGCAATTACTCAGGCTTTCAGACTGACAAGAGCCCTTTGTTGAGATTTACAGTGCTTAAATATCCCCTTGTGCCTAGAAGGGGAAGTACTTCATTTATTTTCAATTGGCTAAAACAAGGCACATAAAAAATGCCAGTATGGAAAAAGTGTGCAGTTTTGAAGTTCGTAAAAAGGAAGAATGAAACATCCTGAGCTCAATAAATCCAGAACAACCACAACAGCAAGAAAATACCCACTTTTTTAAATTTTTGATTCTAGAAAATATTTTAAATAACATTAGGGGAGGTGATATTTTGAATACAACAGACAGACATGAAAATAGTTGGATAGTACATTTTAAATCTTTCCACCCCCCTAGTTTGAATGAAGTTTTTATTATTAAACCAGAGTTGAAATATTTACGTAGCTGCATATGGTGAATGTTACATTTTATTTTTATTTATTATTTTATTTTACATTTGTTGACCAGGATAGTCCGATTGGATGCATGTCCATTTTCAGCGGAGGCCCGGGGAGAAAAGCTCCACAGAGAAAAAAGTACATCATTGATTACATACAGATAAATACACAGTTACAGGAACAATATTTTTTTGGTTTAGATACATTTGCCAACAGTGTGATTTAATTACAACTCAAAATGCAATAATATTACGCTGTTTTAGCATAATAGAGTATACCTTTAAAAGGAAAATACTTATAAATTTTATAATTGATTGGTTAGTTAGTCGTGTATTTAAGTGATTTTTAGTGTCAGAGTTGGTTGTGATGCCTGAGGAAGCAGTCTTTCTGTGAAAGTGGTTTACTTAAGAGTGTTCACTTGCCAATAAGTTGTTTTTATCCTGCCTGTGGTTCTGGACATTTCTTTTTTGGAGTTTTGAAGTTAGTATGACTTTTACACCTCAGATGCCAAAACAGTATATGTGTGTGTGTGTGTGTGTGTGTGTGTGTGTGTGTGTGTGTGCATACATGGTGGCAGGTGCTTATAAACTTCACTGACTGTGCTGCATGCGGTGTCTTGGGGAGAAACCTTTGGGTAGACCATGACAAGAAAAGACTGCCCTGCCATCTGGATAGCTCCATACCTGAATGCTAATTTCCCCTTTATCTTGCTGTGGAGTTTAAGGTGAGCAACAGGATGCAGCAGATGGGGAATAGTGGGGGCATTAAGACAGATGTTAAAACACAGTGATCCACCGATAATGTGTTCCTTAAATTAGCCCTGTGCACAATGTCCAAGTTTTAAAGGTTAGTAATACCACACTATACAGTGCAGTCAGCCTTTACCTACTACATTTGTTGCTGTATCTGTTGAATGACCATACTGGTGGTGTACTGTTTGATCTTACTGCATGGATTGCTGAACCCGTTGCTTCAATTGTCTGTATGTTTTAGAAGCCAATATTTTGGGCCTCAGTTGACATTGTCTCCATAGTGGGAAAAGAGCTACCAAACCTAGCTTAAGATTTTTAAATAAAAAAACAGAATGCCTTGTACTCAAGAGGCTACTCAGACCAGTAATATATGTTAAGCACTTCCATTCATTTAATGCACAAACTTCATCAGAACAGGATGTAAAAACATTAAAAAAACCCCCAAATATTTAAATAGTAAATCATACATCAAAGTCCAACCAATAAAAATAAAGTAACAATTAGCCGAAGAAAAAAGATTCAAAAGAGCCAATAAAATATCTCATATTAGCATAAAAGGTAGATACTAATAAATAAGTCTATCCTTTAACATACATTTACTATTTATTAGTTCATTAAGCCCTGGTGGCTGACCAGCCCTTAATGTGCCACCTAAGTTCCTTAATTTCAAGTTTAGTATTAAAACCATCAACAAATAAATAGGGATCAACAGAATCTAAAACAGGGAACACAAACTTTCTATAATCCAGGCATTCTGTGGTGTGCTTTGCCAGGGCATTGGTCAA
Source organism: Protopterus annectens (assembly GCF_019279795.1). NCBI lineage: Eukaryota > Metazoa > Chordata > Ceratodontiformes > Protopteridae > Protopterus > Protopterus annectens. The sequence goes on from NC_056747.1 coordinate 105,251,154, forward strand.
ATCCATTTTCTTAATGGCAGCACAATGTTCATAAATTCTTTTATAAAGGGCTTGAACAGTCTTGCCCACATAATAACATTTGCAATTTGTGCAGGAAGCCAAAAAAGAACCCCAGCACTTTTACAAGTAATCTTTTATTACTGTAGATTGTTTTACCTAAATGCTTAAAAATAAACTTTGTGTAGAGTGGATGAACCTGTAATATTTCCAATTGTAGCAGGGGGTAAGTACCTAAAGGTCCCCGTACCCCAGTGAATGTGGTGACTTCCCCAAATTCAAGCAAAGATTTAATGGTAGATGTATTTTTATAAATAAATTGGAAGTGATCCCCCACCACTCATGCCAAATCAGTGTTTTCTAAAATTACATTCCAATTATCACACATAATCCTTTTGTTATTGTGTGAATCAACACAAATAGGGACAGGAAAGGCAAAGTTTCTAGTGTTATCATTAGCAACAATATTATTTTCTTTGGGGATAAGTCCATTCAATAAAATAGGGGGAAACGTGTTGCTTCATTACCCAATAATTTTGTTCCTAATATTATTTAACATAGACTCTGAATATCCCCTAGCAAGAAACATATTAGTCAAATTGAAAGCTACCTTAACAAACAACTCATCAGAGCTAATAAGTCTGCTTGAATTAATTATCTGCCCATGGACAATATTGGTCTTCATAAAATTAGGATGCATACTCTTAAAGTGCTGATAATTGTCTGAAAATATTTAGATGATACTAGAAAAATATTTAGCTTCTACATTCATAGATATACAGAGATCCAAAAAATGAACAGGTGTACCTGCACCACTAAGGTTAAACACCAGTTCCTAACCTTTTGAGTTAATCTCATTAAGAAAAAGATTTAGGTCATCCCTAGAGCCAGTCCAAATGAAAAATAAATCATCTATATATCTCTTGTATAAGGAGACATGTTTAAAACCATCCAAGTTAGACAAAACGGTAAACTCTCACCAACAAAGGGAATGGCAAATTCAGGGGTCATTTCATCCATGGCAACCCCACTTAACTGCCGATAAATCTTGCCATCGAACAGAAAAAAAATTGTTGGTTAAAACCAAGTCTAATAATATACAAATGGTAATAATTTTGACCTCATCTAAATCAATAAAATGAATTAGAAATTAACACAAAGAATACCTAATTCCTGGTGGATAGAAGTATATAAAGAGGAGTTGTCTATAGTAACCAACATTGTCTCCCTAGCAGAAGAAACATAACTTCTTAATAAATCCAACCTCCCCCCCCAGAAATCTGTAAGAAAAAAAATTGTTTTTGTCGTGAGAGGGTTCAAAAGAGTATCCAAACAGAAGGCCAAGTTGACTGTCTTGCTTTTCATGGTTGACACTATAGGTCTGAATGGAGGCTTAGACGCATCTGTATGTATCTTTGGTATTCTAAAAAGAATACCCAATTGAGGTTCCTCCAACAAAAGAAACGCAAAGTAGGCAGATCAGTATAATTTTGGTTAAAAAGTTCAAAAAGACAGTTATCAATATTACAGAAACTCTTCCTGACATAAGCCTTGCTAACCAGCAAATAATTCTCCTTATTGTTTAACAGGAAATTCCAGATTTATAATCTATGGTGCTCATAATAATTTATAAGTTTCCTTTACTGGCTTTCATAAAACAGTAATTTCTACAGTTTCTAAGGGATTTCAGAGAGTGGGATGCATTCCTACTCAAATTAAAGAATTTAAACTGGGATTTTTTATGAGCCGAAGATCTAATCTCTCACTCTCAAAGTTCTGAAAAAAACATTTAAGGTAGCTAAAAGTTTAGGATTTACCTGGCTGAGTTTTGTCAGGGACCAATCAACATCAGAATCAGCATTTATTTCATCAAACGCAAATTTCAGATTTAGCTTACTAACAAAAAGTTTTAGGATTGATAATTAGTATCAATAACATTAACTCTAGAAGAAGGAATAAAATAAATCCCTTCTCTAAAATATTAGTTTGATCAACATTCAAAATTAGATTACTCAAATTGAAAATTTTGCACATTGAGGTTACTTTCTTTGCCCTCTCCCCCTCCTCTTGGCACCATGATTGGAACCTCCTCTCTCGCACCCCTGTATCAAGTTCATATTGGAAGACCTTAACTGAAAAGGGAGACCAGAAGTAGAGGGAATGTTATCATCATTTGAAATATTCCCAGCAGGAATAACATTCGGATTAGGATTAACAGATTCACCATTACTGACCACTTTAGCATCATTAGATAAAGGCAGAAACTCACAGATGTCTGCTAAATGAATAGGGGATGTAATGTTCACGATATTAGCAACAAATACATTAGAAGCAACTTTGCTTTCTTTAGAAGTAAATTCTTTAAGAACACAAGCTTGATAATTAGCATGGGGTTAAAGAGCCTCTGGCAAGTTTATTCCATTTTCTTTTGAGCAAAGTAGCAATATGTCTTTGAAGTTTAGGACCGATGCCACCTTAAAGTGATATAAATGCAAAGAAGTTTGTATCATTTAAAATCACACTGTTGAGTTCTAAAACGTGTACTCTAAGCTGCCCAGCCTTCTCTTTGTTAAACTTAATCAATAGCTTAAGTACCTTTATGCCTGTGTTGTTAGATAATGTGATCAATACATTATAAATCCAGTCATTCAAGGATAAGCTATTAGGAAAACGATAACACCTGAGTCCCTAAAGAGACTTGTCTGAGCTCAACACGTCTTCAATAAAAAAATATCATATTCAAGAGACCGCAACTTGAACAGTTATTTTCCAGTTCAAAAATCTTAAACTTAAAGTTAGTAGTAGTCTCCTGCATCAACGTTTGCCTGACTTGCTCAAAAACGTTTCTAAAAGCATCTGACCATGAGTAACAGTGTCCACAAGGGAAGAATCACTACTGGAATAGGAATACTGGACTGTGAATAGCAATGTCACTGTCTCCAGAAGCCATCCTTAAGCTTAAGGTTTTTATTTAATTTCTTCTATGAAGGAAATTAAAATGTTGTTTTCACTGTGCATTGCTTACTATACAGTCCAATTCAATGAGTTTTTCACATCACATCAGTCTATTTGGACTTGTATGTCAAGCTACCATGCTGTTGTCCCCTTCCAAAATAACACACACACATGTGTATGCATGTATATATATATATATATATATATATATATATATATATATATATATATATATACACATGCACATACACACACACACACACATATACATAAGTGGTTTCCCGGTTTGATCCTTGGCTGAGATGCCTTCTGTGCAGAGTCTGCATGGACGTCCTGTGTTCGTATAGGTTTCCTTCAGGTGCTCTGGTTTCCTCCCACATTCCAAAGATATGTAGTAAGTGGACTGGACACTCTAAATTGGCTATAAGTGTGAGTATGCATGTGAGTCTATGGTATAGAAGAACTGCTGTGGCAGGGCTAGTCACCTGGTGGTGTAAACCTTGGCTCTAGATAATTGTCACTGTTGAAGTGACAAACTGACCCCATATGCAAAAATGGGAAAAAGGGATTATGGCTGGATGGATATATATATGTGTGTGTGTGTGTGTGTGTGTGTGTGTGTGTGTGTGTGTGTGTGTGTGTGTAGAGTGAAAGATGCAACATATATTCTAAAACTGTACTGCTAGATGTCTTTAGTTAGAAAGCTAGCAATATTAAAACATACATCACTGCATGTATTTACTTTCATGTGTTTTCTTTGTGTTTTTTGATGTACCCTTAATGTTACTGAATTGGTCAGAATACTGCCCTAGAAAACTTCTCCCTTCAAAAATGAACATGTATAAAATAAATTGTACAGAGTATGTATGGTTACATTCCTTCAAAGAACTTCCCCTTTTGTACGAAGCCTGGAGAATGAACAGAATGAGTAAAATAAGGCTGTTTATTTGAATGTTACTACAACCTGAGCAGGTTTTTTCTTTTGGTCCAGATAAATGGAGGAATCTGTGGGGTTACTGACATATGTCAGGAGCTTTGTAGATGAGAAATAGTTACACGTTTAGTTACAAAGGAAACAGTTCTAAAGGAGTTTTCAAATCCCAAAACAGAATACAGTGAGATAAAAAAAGAATGCCGTCTTTCTCTTTTTTTTCTCTTTTTTATGCTGGAACAATAAATAATCTCTTTAGTTATGGTTGGATGCCAAGTACATTTTAACTGTATTGGGTAGTCTGTGAGATGAGCATTATAAATCACTTGCCACCTGATGACTGATTTACTGTGTTAGGTTCTGGCTGGTTTATATGAACAGCAGCACTTTTTATTGAATGTCTTCTTTAAATTCTCAGGAGAATGACTCAAGTTAGCCAGTTTTAATTGCATTGTGAATTCACTTTTTTCAGACCTACAGTGTTACCTGCTGGACCTGACCTTGAAGAGTCATGTGCTAAGGAAGAGGAGAATATAAAGTTGGGGAATAAGAGCCATTAAGGTAATTTTAATGGGGAATAAGAACCATTAAGGTAATTTTAATGGGGAACAAGAACCATTAAGGTAATTTTAATGGGGAATAAGAACCATTCAGGTAATTTTAATGGGGAATAAGAACCATTAAGGTAATTTTAATGCTGTCCCATGTGAGACGTAACTGTAGCTGTTGATTTTTGTCCAGTAGTTAGGACCGGAGAGTTGCAATTGCTTGTCCGCAGCATTGGACTAACACTGTGAATGGACTTGGTTCCTTAGAATACTGCTTTAGTCATGCACATTTGTACCATTGTGTAAGAAGCATCAGAAGCCCTGGAGTTGGGGATGATTAACTGGTTTAATTTTGCTCTCCTCTTCTCTACTGTTTTACTGATATAGATTTCAGAAAGAGAATTATAAATAGACTTTGCTGACTGACTAGTAGTAGACTGAGTAACTGCACATTAGTGGCACACAAAACTGACTAGTATACTAACTGCAAATTAGTGACACACAAAACTGACTAGTAATAGACTAAGTGCACAATAGTGGTGCACAAAACTGACTAGTAGACTGAGTGCACAATAGTGGCACACAAAACTGACTAGCAGACTGAGTAACTGCACATTAGTGGCACACAAAACTGACTAGTAGTAGACTAAGTACATAATAGTGGCGCACAAAACTGACTAGTAGACTGAGTAACTGCACAATAGTGGCACCCAAAACTGACTAGTAGACTAACTACACATTAGTGTAACACAAAACTGACTAGTATACTAAATGCACATTAGTGGCACACAAAACTGACTAGCAGTAGACTAAGTACACAATAGTGGTGTACAAAACTGACTAGTAGACTGAGTAACTGCCCAATAGTGGCACACAAAACTGACTAGCAGACTGAGTAAATGCACATTAGTGGCACACAAAACTGACTAGCAGACTGAGTAAATGTGCATTAGTGGCACACAAAACTGACTAGTAGTAGACTGAGTAACTGCACATCAGTGGCACACACATACAGACATTTCTCATGCCTTCCTTGGTGGGGATGAATTCATTGTATAATGGAGATGTAACTGTGCCACTGAGTGGCACAGACACAGATGGGCCTCACGCCTTGAAATTTTCTGGGATGGCTCATGTGGGGTGGGTAATATTTCATTTACTTTTGTTGTATTCCTAACAGTTTAATTTCTCCAAGTCTTTAGGGTTTCTAATACCATGATGGGAATGGGCCCCATTTTTAAATCAAAGGATGATTAAAGTTTGTGAAACTAGTATTGTTTCAATCTTAGATGTTAGCCAAAAGTGCTCTTTGCAGCACCTGTAATATGCCCAGAATGGACTACTTCTGCATTCCATACAGAGTTACATGCATGGGTAACATATCTAAATATGACTGCAATTTGTTTTATTAGACCCATTGCTCCTACTACTATTGGAACTGTCTGGGTATCCTTCCTCCACACTTCCCTCATTTCTGCATGCAAATCCTGATATTTTTATGACTTTGTATCTCTCTGTATGTAAGAGACTGTAATCACTGGGTGCAGTAATTTCAATGCTACTTTTGTCTTCTTTTCCTGAACTACTATATTTGTTTTTCTCGCATCTATGTTTTTTTGGGTTTACTATTAAAATGTCGAATGGCACTACGTCGACTGTACTATAGTCAAACACGGAAGTTCGAAAATAGTAATGTCGATGTCAAAAAAACAATCTAGGAATGGTTTTAACATGGGTCGAGGTAGGTGTTCAGTATTATTCAGAACTACAAACATCTCCCCTACCTTGACCCATGTTAAAACACATAGATTGTTTTTTTTGTCGTGGACATTACTATTTTCGAACTTCCGTGTTCGACTATAGTACAGTCGATGTAGTGCCGTTCGACATTTCAATAGTAAACCGTTTTTTTGAACTGATGGTAATGGGTGATCCCAAGTCATATAGACATCATCATTTTCTATAATGCTTTGTGGCTCATGTTTTTAATGCTTCTCAGCTACTTCAATATTATAATGCTTACACAATCCCCAATGCAACATTTTTGCGAAATTATTATACCTTTCAGTATACAGTACTTCTGCCATTAGTATGTCACAAACAGCAATGAGATATGCGACTGTTTCCAATTCTGTTTTACAGAACCTACATTTGTCTGTTTCTCCCATATGTTCAATGGACTTTGTAAACCAGTGTATATGTAGTCCACTACCCTGGATCGTCAATATTAACCTTTCATCTTTTGGCTTAAATTCACCTCTCCTTAACCATTCCTGCTTCAGATCCTGATTGACATGAGGCTGTTCCAGGGGTTTTGTGTACTTACCACAATATTTATGCCTTTTCCACATTTCTTGCCTTCTCATCTGATTCTTCTCTTTATATTCTGTCTTTTTTTTTTTGGCACATTCAGTTGCTGCCTGATTTTTATCTACTTCTGGTTTGATTTCCATTTCCACCTGACACTGATATACTTCTGCTAAACTAAGTAGGGAAGCCATCTTAGACTTGCTCTCCTCATGTTTTAAAACTTTCACTATGTTTGGATCTTGTAAGGCCAGCAGATATGTATGCAGTCCTATGATCTGTTATCAATTTTGAAGAGGCCCATATCTCATTCAGAATAAAGAATATATAATCTTGGTATACACTGATTTTTATATATCATCTCATAAGTGTGAAGGATCTTTCTTGCTTTACTGTCCAACTGATCCAATACATTTTGGGGCCAGGCAATCACCCAAAACTATAAGTTAGAACAGGAAGCGCAAATAGTTTTATAGCTAGCTTGGACTTTGTTCCTAGATGTCAGAGCTGTTTTCAGTATTAATTTTAGTCTTTTAAAATATTCCTTACTGAGTTTTGTTTACAATTGTTTATGTTTTATTGTTGAGCTTTCATCAGTTCCCAGATATTTATACACTAGTTCCTGCTCAAGTTCCTTTATAATACATTCCTCTCCCAGACTGATATTTTCTTGGTGATACAGTTTTTCTGCTTTAAATGTTGCTTTTGCATATTTACCAAGATCAAATGACATTCTTATAGGGGAGAAGGTTACCACACACACTATAGACCCAGTCTCACATAGTACCATTACAACCTCAAATCATACACATAAACACACAAAGACATACTCGGAGGCTCTGATCAAAAATCTACCAAAACAGCAGAGGCCACCAAAGCAGACACCCAAACAACCACCACCTCAGAACACAACACCTGCAACACATAGACCTCACAGCCAGAGTGTCAAACAGTCACAGCCCTTAAGGCCAAACACAATGCCAGACACACTAGTCATTGGTGACTCCATAGTCAGACACACTGACGTCCCGCTCACCAGACTGAGTAAGGAGAAGGTCACAGTAAGCTGCCTTTCGGGCGCTAGAATCCGCCACATAACGCAAGCACTCAGGTCTCTCAACAGCAGGTACAAATATGACTCAGTCATTGTCCACGCTGGTGTAAACGACCTGAGACGTACCTCCTTGGACTACATGAAAAGAGACATTGAGGAGCTCTCTGATTATGTAGCCCAGGCAGGTATGACCCTGACCTTGAGCAGTATCCTACCTTCACCAAGAATGATGCCACAATACAGAGATAAGATGATCAGCTTTAACAATTGGCTTAAACACTGGTGTCATTCAAAGGGGATCCAGTATCTGTCTGCCTGGGATGACATGCTGGACAAGCCACGCTGCTTCAAGGGACGGCTTGCACCTGTCACCCTGGGATTCCGGATATTGGCAAAGGCTCTTGCCACCCCATAGTGCCTTTTTAGGCAAGGCTCAAATTCTAAACCGACCACCCTAGAACACAAAAAGGAAAAAACTAAGGGTAATGCTGCTCAATGCCAGAAGTCTAAATCTCAAAATGCACGCACTCGAGGCCCTTCTCAGTATGGAGAACATCGATGTCTGTGCTGTGACAGAAACCTGGTTCAAGGCTCCTGAGAGCACCCCAGCGCTATCAGGTTTTACCTCATATCATGTGTTCCGGCCCCAAAATCCGGACAATACCAAGAAAGGAGGGTATCCATATTCATCAAGGACACCCACACCTCAAGACTGGTGGCAACGCACGATTCATCGGAGACCATCCAGGTGCAATTAACCATAGGCAAGACTGCTCTGCAAATTGTAGCATGTTACAGGCCACCCTCACAAACTCAGGAACCTCACATGGCCTTCCTGAAAACACTAGAGGGATAAATGTATCACCAAACACCATCATACTAGGTGACTTCAATTACCCTAATATAGACTGGGAACACTACTCAAGCCCAAACACCCTAGCCCAAAAGTTCCTGGAATTCATAAACTCAAATGCCATGGAACAACTAGTCACCATCCCACAAGAGGAGATAACATACTTGATCTCATCATCACGAACATGGGAGCACAATGTTCAACACCGGAAGTATACCCCTCACTGGTGAGATCAGATCACAAACTAATCTCGCTGGAGGTCCTCATCCCACCCCCACCTGAAATAAAAAAGACCACAGTAAAGAACTTTTCAAAAGCCGACTTCACACTTCTAAAGACTAGTGTGGTCTCCTTTAAGGCCCCCGAGCCGGCGGAAAAGAGTACTCAAGCCACTGAATCACTTACAAATGCCTTCTACCAGCACCTGCAGGACTGCATGGATAAGGCAATCCCAAGCAAAACAAAGACTCTTTGTACCAAAGGCAAGCGTCCAGTCTGGTGGACCCCAGCCATAAACAAACTCTACAACAAAAGGAGGAAGCTACTACAAGATAGAGCAAAATCCTTAAAAGGTAAGACACCCTTGATCACTATAAGTAAAAACTAAGAGCTCTCATAAAATCATCCAAAGCAAATTTCGAGAGAAAAATAGCTAAAGACTCAAAAGACAATCATAAGGCCTTCTTTAGCTATGTTAGAAACCTAGGAGGAAACTCCCAGATATGCTCAGAACTAGTTCAAAATGATGTGAAGATTACTGATCCTACAGACATTGCCAACATACTGGCTGACAGGTTCAGTGCAAACTTCTCCCCTCCCCAAAAGGAGAGATATCTATACCAATCGCTTGCAGCCCCCCAAACATCTCCCGCGCCCAAGTGAGTACTGCTCTCTCCAAAGCAAAAAACACAGCATCCATGGGACCTGATGGTGTCCCCGGCTGTGTGCTCCACGAACTCAATGAGGAATTAAACCCACAGCTAGGACAGCTGTTTAATCAAAGTCTTACCTCTGGATACGCACCCAGGAGTGGCGCACTGCAACTGTGGTCCCACTTCACAAAGGCGGTGCCTCCACCGACCCTGGAAATTACCGGCCCATTAGCTTGACAAGCCTTATCTGCAAAGCCATGGAGAGGATCATAATGGACCTCATAAATAAAGACATAGGGAATTTGCAGACTTTGGATCCAACCCAGTTTGGCTTTGTCAAAGGCAGATCATGCCTTTTAAACTTGGTTGACTTTTTCAAACAGTCACCAAAGCCATTGATGAGGAAAGGCAGTCCATACAGCCTACCTCGATCTGGCTAAGGCCTTCGATACAATACCCCACTCGGGTATCATTGAAAAACTCATCAGCTTAAATGTTAACCCATACATCACAAGATGGGTTGCAAACTGGCTGAGTGACAGAACCCACAGGGTCAGAGTTGCTGGCGCCATGTCAGACTCAAAGCCTGTCACAAGTGGTGTCCCACAGGGCTCAGTCCTGGGCCCACTCTTGTTTGGCATCTACTTTTCTGAAGTACAAGCAAACACAGGAGGGTTATGGCTGACAAAGTTTGCAGATGACTGCAAACTGGGCGCCATAGTAGAAAACACATCTGACACAGATATCCTTCAGAAGGGTCTCACAGAAACGGATAACTGGTGCCAGAGCCACGGCCTAAAGTTAAATGCCAAAAATGCATAGTCATACCCTTCGGGAAAAACAAGGTTACCCCTAGCTACCAAATAGGTGGCAATCCACTGAGCACAGAAGAAGTTATCAGGGACCTGGGGACCCAGGTTGATAGTAGTCTGTCATTCGACACCCATGTAGCTAAAGTAGTTAGGAAGACCTTCTACATTGCCCACCTTATCATGAAGGGATTCTCATCTAGATCAAGGGAGGTCATAGTCTCCCTTTACTCATCACTCATCAGACCAATGATTGAGTACAATGCCCCATTCGGAATGTATCTGACCCGACACTTGCAGCAGCTGGAGAGGCCACAAAGTTCCTCACCAAAAGGATAAAGGGTCTCAAAAATCTGTCCTATGCTGCCCGACTGAAAGAACTCCAGCTCTATTCAGTCGCCACCGCTTGCTCAGAGGTGACCTTTGCCTAACATACAAGGCCATGTCAAACCCAGATTTGATTAATATGCTTCACCTCAAAAATCTAGATCCATCAGAGCCACAAGGGCGGAGACTTAAACCTCGACACGGCTATTAATAGGACGTGCTGGAGGGATAGATTCATCACCCAAAGACTCCCTATGCTGTGGAACAAAATCCCGGTACATGTGAGGCAGAGCACCTCGCTGGCCTTGTTCAAGAGAAATCTTGACCAATGGATGGGAGATCGCAGATATACCCCAGGAATTACCTCAGTGTCACTGCTCGACAAAGGCACAGCAAAATAATGGGTATAGTTCCCCATACTAAAGGGGTGGCATAAGCCACAAAACGATGGGCTAGGCTTGTAAATGTCCTCGGGCAGATAGCCTAGTATGAACCTATGAACCTATGAACCTATATAATTAAGTTTTAACCAGTTACAGTTGTGCTTTCAGCTCCTCATCTGATGAAATATGTTTTCTGGGAGCCAAATTGTAAGCATGACTTAATTTGTTAAGTAGACAACTTAATGGGTTAAGGGTAAGACAAGAGAGCAGCGATGACAAAGAGTCACATCCCTCTTTGAATTTTTATCCTGGAGTAATAATTTGTCCTTTATCTTGGCTTAGCTGCAAAGTGGTTTGCCACTGTTTTATGGTTAATGTAATATACTTGATCAATGAAGGATATATCTTTATCCATGAATGAGAGATGCTGTCAAATATATTTTAGTAATTTATCCATGGCATACTTAGATTCTTCCCCTTTTTACAATTCTCCATTATAAATTTATTTAACAACAAATGATCCCTTGTTCCACATGACTTTCATTTATACCATTTTGTTATATTGTCATGACTGAGTTTTCTCTAAATGACTATAAACTCTGTCGGCATCAATTCCAGCATATAGTTTATACATCACCAGAAAGCAAGTTTCTGGTCTATAGTTTTTAAGGTGGCTTGTAGGCTCACTCTGAAGAGGAGTATCATTTTCCTTTTGCTGACCAGGTTGGTGTCTTGGATGCCCATGTAAGTCATTATTACTCAGGTCTAAATCTTCATGTAAAGATGTTAATACTTTTAGCCAGAAGTTATGTACTGCATCTGGGTCTAGGGCTTTCCTATTAGGAACTTTTCTTAATTTTGTTTCAATTTCTTTAGCCATTACTTCATTCCATTTTATATTCTGCAATTTTGAACTTCTTACTGTTTCTTTTACATCTTCTATCCATTCAGCATCTTTGTTATGTTCCACAGGGCCCTCATAGATATTTCTCCAAAATGTGTCTGTTTTTACTTTTTTGGTGGTCTTTCTATTTTTTTGCTTTGTTTCCCAGTTCTCTATAAAACTTTTTTTGGGTCATCAATTAGTTGCTTATTTTATAGTTTTCATTTATATTTATCTCCATATGTTCTACGTTTTTCTGCCTCTGCTGATTTCTTTAGTTTATTATTTGCAGTTGTGTACTATATATCCTGATCTGTTCTGATTCTGCATGTTGCTTTTATCATGCCCATCTTTCTAAGTCATTTTGCTGATCTGTTCCCTCTTCTAGACACTTCTATCGGTGACACTTCTTGTCTTAATTGCTCTATAGTTTTCTCTATTTGGTGCTTCCATGATGGCATTTGATTTCTTTTCCACCTTACCCTTATTGCTCTGTTTTTTGTGGTAAGGCTTTATTGTTTTCTAATTTAGCTGCACAGTAATATATCCTATTTAGTTCTGTGATATCACATGAATTTCTCTTAATAGTTTTGATTACTGTGTTCATTTGTTTTTTAGACTTCTAACATTTTGGGTTTTATTGACTTTCTGTAATCTATTTCTTTCATCGATCTTGATATGTCTACCCATTTCTATTAAATCAAGCAACTATTCTCTTAGGCTATTTCTTCTAAAGTGAGGGCACTTTCTTTGTTCTTGGTTTCCTCAGGGAACTCTAGAGAAAGTTCCAGAACATCTTATTACATATTCTCTTCAGCTGTATCCTGTGTCATCCTTTGCTCTTTCATATGGGAACTCACTGGTGTATCACTCCTCAACATTGACTGTGTCAGAATTGTCACTGTTTCCTGCTCTTTCCCTTGCTGTGCAACTTCAACTGAACTTTTGTACTTGTTTTCTACTGAAGGCTGCAGCATATCTTCACGTGGCAACTGATCAGATGCTTGATGTTCTACCTGTTTCTCCTTAATTTAGGGACTCACTGTGGTAGCGTTGTCGCCTCACAGTAAGATGTTGTCCGGTTCGATTCTCAGCAAGAGCGTCTTCTGCGTGGAGACATGCGTGAATAGGCGTACCTTTGTTGAAGGTTGTGCATCAGGGCTGGTAACTCGGCACATAAAAATCAACTACCAATCATTAGCAGACCGGAGTTCCGCTGTGGTGACCCCTAACCGGGAAAAGCCGAAAGATACAAACAAAATTGTTCCATCATACTGTGATGTTACCAGAGTTGGATTTTCTACACTAAATCCTTCACTTTACAGGTAATCCTTAACTTCAGTTTCTATTTCTTTAACTTCTGCATTACTAATCATCTTTTCTACTTCCGCCTTTGTTTTCTTATTTTTTTTGGATTGTGAAATATTCCATAGTCAGATGCCTTTGCCTATATTTCTCTTCAGATATCTTTGGTACTGCTTTTTTTGTATTGATTAGTTTTGCTTTCTCCTTTGCATAAATATTGCACCATATTAAATCTCTTTTGTTTTCCCATGTCAATATTCCTTCTTCATATGTCTTCTGCTCCTCATGTTTCTCTTTACTTGGGGATTCATTGTTCCATCATGCTGTGACATAACCTGTGTTAGATTTCTACAGTCAGTCTTTTACTTTGCAGGTATTCCCTTCCATAACTTCAGCTTCTAATTGTTTAACTTACTTTACTGATCTTCTGTTCTTTGTTCACCATTAGTGATCTTATTTTTTGTATTGTAAAATTTGGGTGCCTTTGCCTGTAATTCTCTTCAAATATCTTTGGTGTTGCTTTTTTGTATTGATTAGTTTTGCTTTCTCCTTTTCATGAATATTGCACCATATCAGATCTGTCCCTTTCTTTCTCATGTCCATGTTTCTTTTTCAAACATTTCAGAAAACTCTGTGTTGCCCTTCCTCAGTCACTTCCTTTTCCACACAGCCCAGAGTTTCTTACTCTGTATAATGTTTTCATGGATCTGTTGTATTAATGAACACAAATTTGTATTTGATGCTTTTGACAGTTTTTCTTGTGCAAGTATTTTTTCTTTTTTCTAATTTCTCTCTTAATCTTTTTGAACATCTTCTATCTGGAAATTCTGGGCTTCTTGCATAATTGTAACAATTCATAATTTCTTTCTTCTCTTCAATAGTCCACTCTATCATCTTTATGGCTCTTTTTTGGCCTGTCAGTTTTTGTGTTTTTTGTGGACTACTTCCTTCTGCAACAGTTGGGGGCATGCTCCCCCTGAGCCTACCCTAACCTCATTGCAAGACTGCTTTTGTATCTTGAGGATTCTACATTGTCAGTTTTTTCCAGTCCTGGCACAAGAACTACTTGTGTTATACAGGTGTTACTTACCTGTAAGAGTAAGTTATGAAGTTAACATTGTACACAAATACACATTTGAGGCTCTGTGGTATGAATACTTATGAATAACAACTGGACATGCTCATTAAAAACGAGAAATGCTTTGCAAAACACTTCATCGTAGCATTATAAAAAGAAGGTACCTTTTCTGAGTATGACACTTGAAGTTCACTTCCCCCTACTCATACACACATCTTCCTATCCCAATACAAATAGTTTGGTAGGAGTCAGAAAACATGTGGCTTCCAGCTGTCCCTGGTGTAAGATGTTTATCTGTGTGTAACTAAAAAGGGGGTAGAGGAGGTAACTAACATGTAACATATATGTGTGTGTGTGTGTGTGTGTGTGTGTGTGTGTGTGTGTGTGTGTGTGAGAGTGCATGTGTATAGCTATGATGTGACATGCGTGTGTGATTGTGTGTGTGTGTGTGTGTGTGCATATGTGTGTGTGTGTGTGTGTGTGTGTGACAGATGCGTATAGCTATGATGTGACGTGTGTGTGTGTGTGTGTGTGTGTGTGTGTGTGTGTGTGAGCAGATGCGTATAGCTATGATGTGATGTGTGTGTGTGTGTGTGTGTGTGTCTGTGTGTATGTGTGTGTGAGTGTGTGTATGTGTGTGACAGAGAGTGCATGTGTATAGCTATGATGTGATGTGCATGAGTGTTTGTGTGTGTGTGTGTGTGTGTGTGTGTGTGTGTGTGTGTGTGAGAGACAGAGAGTGAATGTGTATAGCTATGATGTGATGTGTGTGTGTGTGTGTGTGTGTGTGTGTGTGTGTGTGTGTGTGTGTGTGTGTGTGTGTGTGTGTGTGTGAATGAGGGGGTGCAGAGTCTCTGCATGGAGTATTGCTGTGCCTTAACCAGCAAGTTTTATCTGATAAACTCTTTGTCGAGTCACATGCTATGTGCCACTGTTTTCTTCAGACTCACAGCTTCACGTAATGTGGAAAGAGATGAATCCTTTCCCATTCAGCTTGAAACTAGTTTTTCAATGGAAAATAACTCTGATTATAGAACATAAAATACTATACAAATTCAAAACAAAATGGCAGACCAGAAACCACAAAGAAAAATGTTTATTTGTCTTTTTTTTTTTACCTGGTTAGTCCTAGATGAGAACTGAGGTTGTTTTTATACTACTAAGAAACATTTGGCCAGGGTATCATGTAACTTCCCATACTGTTTTTGATAGGTGCCATGGGATCTTTTATATCCATCGTAGTTACTACCAGCTGAAGCAGATGGGACCTCAGTTTAATATCTCATCTGAAGGATGATACACTCAAGAGTGCAGCACCCCCTTATGTTCCACTGCAGTATCAGAAATTGATGTACCTGGTTTGGGACTAGAACCCACTGTCTTCTGCACCAAAGGTTAATGTGCTACCTGTTGCTTTACTGACACTGACTTAAACACATTTTGTTTAACAAATACAGGCTTCCACACTCTACAGTGCTTTAGAAGTATTACAAACACAATTACAATTTAATTATTTTAAAGAATTAATCATGTGACACATTATATCAGCAGTTAATATCTTAAAGACACAGATTTTAAAATAGGCTCTAAACTACAAGAATAATTTGGCTCAGCAGCTTTGTTGCTTTCACTACAACAATTTGTTTATATTCAACTTAGTCAAATGTTTAATATCTGCACCTCATGAAACAGAATCTGGATAACATGGAAAATAAAATGGTGATGTTTGACATTTTCAGGAATATGCACGGCCAATGTATTTTTATCATTGCATCTCTTAAAAGAAGTGCTATTATGCTCACTAATATGGTTTCTTAATTTCTTGCTGGTTTTACTCACATTGCTACAATAATGTCAAACTGCTGCAAAAATGGATTGGATTTTCACATTTATGGAGAGTAGTTCCATAACCAAACCAACTTAATTTTTATTATGTTTAGATAAACTAATATATATATATATATATATATATATATATATATATATATATATATAGCAGGTGTGACAGGGTTAGACATAAAATACCTAAATAAGTCAAAGTTAATTCAATTAAAGCAGTGTGAAGCAGTTTTCACCTTTGAAATTAAATTATGAGCACTGAATAGTGTGGTAAGTTGATATGTATTAGAATCACTTATATTGTTTACAATGTCACTGTAGTCATGATCCATAATTAATACTCTCATTGTCAAATATAATAATGCTTGAGGCTCATCATGTCAAATCTTAATTTTAGTGCTTAAAAAAAGGAGAGTGACTTCAAGTAATAGTAACAGTAAAAGTAGAACAAAGGTTACAGCACTGAAATTATTCTTGAATAAATGGAAACTTTAGCAGAAACAGTTTACGTGGCTGAAGAAATCTGTAGTGCTGCCTATTGAGATGAAGGCTGATTACTACAAAAATGTTCCATTGGTGATAAAAATGATTTGATTAAACATCAAGGAAGGGAGTTTGGTTTATGGCATGTTTTTGTTGCTGTTAGGATATATAAAGAGGCTAGAATAGTTTGAAGTTAAAGATCCTGAGTTCTTGAATGCACAATAAATTGCCATGATGTGAGTTAAATAACAGGCAATATAAGTGTGAAATAAAATGGCTAAATTGTGTGGTCACACTGAATACATGCAACAACAGTCAATGGCAAAGGAAAATGACATTTATAGAAAAAAAAACTGAGAACAACTGGAGTAACAATTTTTTGAACTATTAATCTATTGTCTACTTGTAAAGTTTGTTTTGAAAATATGTTAAAATAATGTCCTTGTACTCTGATCTATTATGTTACTGTTTTACAGTCTCACTAACTGGTTTATAACTGATGTATACCTGTTGTCTCTGTAATTAATTAAGTGGAGCTTTTCTCCCCGGGCCTCCGCTGAAAATGGACCTCATCCATTCGGACCATCCTGGTTAACAAATGTAAAATAAAATAAAAATAAATAAATAAAGTATTGAAAGGAGAAACAGATGTAGCTAGATTGGATTTTGTGAAAACTAAGATACTGCAGTGCACAGGTTTTCTGAACTTACACTCCGAGTTGAGAAGGTGTCTAGGTTGCCTTTGTCTGCATCAGAGATGATGCATGGTAAACCCAGGTTGTTTTGGTGTAGTTTGTGTCTACATTAGAGAAAATACAGGCATTGTGGCAGTTGTGGCAATCAGGATAGAATTTTGTTTGTTGATTGAATGGTTAATGTTGCGCATGATTGTTTAGATGCCACTTTTCAATAAAGGCCAAAGTGTATCTATTTAAGAATTTAAAAGACAAATTGAAATTTAGGCTGACTTTCTCAGCTATGTAGAATTGTTTTTCATAAAAAGTGTTGTCATTTACAAGTGCTGGGGAAACAATTGCCAACGTAAGCAGTTTCCACTCGTCATTTTGAGAGACAATGCAGACTGAATACATGGGATGTGACAATCTGGGTGATTCTGCCAACTACCTGGAGATGAAAGAAGAGTGGAAGATGTAACAGTATTAGGATGGAAAAGGAAAACATATTTATATAAATCAGCAGAGATGGTATATGAGATGTCATTCAGCTGTTGGAATATGTACAGTTATGAAGAAAAGTATATTTAAAATGGAACCTTGCAAATAAAGGCAGACACTTCATTTCTAATGTATTTAACTTGGTGCTGTTCAGGTAAGTAACAGACTGATTTTGTTTTTTTACTAGAATAAGTGTAATTAAATGTATGTTCAGACAGAAGACAATTCCTTTACTTTTATTTATCCATTTAGAATGATGTTTTTTAAGAAGGTGAAATATCCAGAATAACACACACATGCCGTGACAGTTTCAATATCTGTAGTATGGGGAAGCGGATACATTTACAGATATTTATAAGAAGGCACTGTGAATGGTGACTGTGTAATTAGATAAGCTTTAGCCCATGGATGTGACCACAAACATAAAAGCTGTGAATTATATGGTTCTGTTGAGTTTATTTGCTTTATTTACCTTTTATTGCATGGAGGGATACAACGTCTATGGCAAAAAAGTTAAACTGTTATCCTATTTTGTTATAACTTGCATATGTCATATAAGCCCCGTGTTTGTTGCCTGAGAATGAGTATACTTTAGATGCAGCTATTAAATACTTGATGGGATTCAGAAAAGCTTACCATGAAGAGTAAGCCTTACCTCCGAATGTTTTCTGCATTGCAGTAAGTCTTTTTGCCTCTTAGACTAGTCTCTCACTATGGTATTACTCTCATGTTGACTCTTAGACTAGTCTCTCACTATGGTATTACTCTCATGTTGACTCTTAGACTAGTCTATCACTATGGTATTAATCTCATGTTGACTCTTAGACTAGTCTCTCACTATGGTATTAATCTCATGTTGACTCTTAGACTAGTCTCTCACTATGGTATTACTTTCATGTTGACTCTTAGACTAGTCTCTCACTATGGTATTAATCTCATGTTGACTCTTAGACTAGTCTCTCGCTATGGTATTAATCTCATGTTGACTCAGACTAGTCTCTCGCTATGGTATTAATCTCATGTTGACTCTTAGACTAGTCTCTCGCTATGGTATTAATCTCATGTTGACTCTTAGACTAGTCTCTCACTATGGTATTAATCTCATATTGACTCTTAGACTAGTCTCTCACTATGGTATTAATCTCATGTTGACTCTTAGACTAGTCTCTCACTATGGTATTAATC
Organism: Protopterus annectens; assembly: GCF_019279795.1. Lineage (NCBI taxonomy): Eukaryota > Metazoa > Chordata > Ceratodontiformes > Protopteridae > Protopterus > Protopterus annectens. The sequence continues at coordinate 105,270,138 of NC_056747.1, forward strand.
TCATGTTGACTATTAGACTAGTCTCTCACTATGGTATTAATCTCATGTTGACTCTTAGACTAGTCTCTCACTATGGTATTACTCTCATGTTGACTCTCAGACTAGTCTCTCACTATGGTATTAATCTCATGTTGACTCTTAGACTAGCCTCTCACTATGGTATTAATCTCATGTTGACTCTTAGACTAGTCTCTGACTATGGTATTAATCTCATGTTGACTCTTAGACTAGTCTCTAACTATGGTATTAATCTCATGTTGACTCTTAGACTAGTCTCTGACTATGGTATTAATCTCATGTTGACTCTTAGACCAGTCTCTGACTATGGTATTACTTTCATGTTGACTCTTAGACTAGTCTCTCACTATGGTATTAATCTCATGTTGACTCTTAGACTAGTCTCTCGCTATGGTATTAATCTCATGTTGACTCTTAGACTAGTCTCTCGCTATGGTATTAATCTCATGTTGACTCTTAGACTAGTCTCTCGCTATGGTATTAATCTCATGTTGACTCTTAGACTAGTCTCTCACTATGGTATTAATCTCATATTGACTCTCAGACTAGTCTCTCACTATGGTATTAATCTCATGTTGACTCTTAGACTAGCCTCTCACTATGGTATTAATCTCATGTTGACTCTTAGACTAGTCTCTGACTATGGTATTAATCTCATGTTGACTCTTAGACTAGTCTCTGACTATGGTATTAATCTCATGTTGACTCTTTGACTAGTCTCTGACTATGGTATTAATCTCATGTTGACTCTTAGACTAGTCTCTGACTATGGTATTAATCTCATGTTGACTCTTAGACTAGTCTCTCACTATGGTATTAATCTCATGTTGACTCTTAGACTAGTCTCTCACTATGGTATTACTCTCATGTTGACTCTCAGACTAGTCTCTCACTATGGTATTAATCTCATGTTGACTCTTCGACTAGTGTCTCACTATGGTATTACTCTCATGTTGACTCTTAGACTAGTCTCTCCCTATGGTATTAATCTCATGTTGACTCTTAGACTAGCCTCTCACTATGGTATTAATCTCATGTTGATTCTTAGACTAGTCTCTGACTATGGTATTAATCTCATGTTGACTCTTAGACTAGTCTCTGACTATGGTATTAATCTCATGTTGACTCTTAGACTAGTCTCTCACTATGGTATTAATCTCATGTTGACTCTTAGACTAGTCTCTGACTATGGTATTAATCTCATGTTGACTCTTAGACTAGTCTCTGACTATGGTATTAATCTCATGTTGACTCTTAGACTAGTCTCTCCCTATGGTATTAATCTCATGTTGACTCTTAGACTAGCCTCTCACTATGGTATTAATCTCATGTTGACTCTTAGACTAGTCTCTGACTATGGTATTAATCTCATGTTGACTCTTAGACTAGTCTCTCACTATGGTATTAATCTCATGGGTCAAACCAAAAAGTCACGCATGGCAGATCCAGTGCACGGCTCAAACCGAAGTATCAAAAACACAAAATGAGCCAGCACAGAGGTTAGGGCAAGCAGAAACCTTCTTTTATTGTGGCATATTTAAACAAAATAGCTGCAAACCAGTTTCGGCCTAAACAATGGCCTTCATCAGTGCAAAAAGAAAAAAGTTTGAATAGTGCATCCTGGTGTCCTTTATATACTAAAGAATTTAAAGATGTATACACCTAAAAAAATCCTATAAAAATTAGTTCATGAAAACAACATATAATGAAAATAAAACAAATAAATAAAAAGTATATAATAATAAGTTACCAATAAACTGGGAAAATTAACTAGTTCAAACCATGAAAACCCCCAATTCAAATCCATGTATGAATACATAGCAAAAAATTTCATCCAATTACATCCACACAAACCACTTTATTTGGGGATCCACTCATTGGTTCATTTCCCTGCGGTCACTGCAGTGCATGCAGGTATATGGCCAAAATGAAAGAATTTTCAAGTGCTAACACTTCACGAGTCTTCAATATTAGGATTTTTGGTATATTTGGCCGCCTGTACATGCACTTCATTTTATGTAGGCCAAACTTCCTGACCACTGAGATTTCGTATTAGTGAGCATCTTAGTGCAATCAGAACTAAAAAGTTAACTAATGCTTTATATAAGCATACTTTGACTCACCAAACTGCCCAATTTCAATTTACAATTATAGATAAGATTCAGCTGCCGAGGATGACTAAGGCAGGCTGGCATGATAAGCTCAATAACATGGAAGCATTATGGATTACCAGATTGGGTGCTTTGTTCAAACCTGGGTTGAATGAATATGGATAAAACTTTTTGCTGGCTATGTATTCATACATAGATTTGAATTGGGGGTTTTCATGGTTTGAACTAGTTAATTTTCCCAATTTATTGGTAACTTATTATTATATACTTTTTATTTATTTGTTTTATTTTCATTATATGTTGTTTTCATTAACTAATTTTTATAGGATTTTTTTAGGTGTATACATCTTTAAATTCTTTAGTATATAAAGAACACCAGGATGCACTATTCAAACTTTTTTCTTTTTGCACTGATGAAGGCCATTGTTTAGGCCGAAACCGGTTTGCAGCTATTTTGTTTAAATATGCCACAATAAAAGAAGGTTTCTGCTTGCCCTAACCTCTGTGCTGGCTCGTTTTGTGTTATTAATCTCATGGGTGCCTTAACATGGAGAGTGAAGCCACATGCTAATGCAGCAGTCCTAGGGCATGTCTAATGCTAATTTACCATGTGCTTGGTCCCACTTTACTATGGCTGAATGAGTCAGAGAATCACTTGGCTGAGTAAAACTTCCTCTAGAGGGAAAAAGTGAACGCTGTCTTTTGGGTCTATATTAGAACATCGAAGTTTCAGGTCTTCGAATGTTGTAATATCGACACTTAGTAACCGAAAACCGATAAGACCGAAAATTTAGACCATCTAATTTTTTCCTAGGGAAAAAATTTGCTGTTCCAAAACACATACACACAACACAAACACACCAAACACACAGCAATCCACACACATACACCTAAAACTTTACATTTAAACCTACACTAAACTGTACATACACCACTATCTACCCACTTACCTTAACCGAAACCCTAACCCTAAGGTCCACCACAATCGCACACACACCTCACCTGTGCCCTAACCCTAACTCACCTATCCCACCCTAACCTTCACGTCCACACAATCGCACACTTACCTGAACCCGACCGTAACTTTCCACCACAGAACTGAAAATAGCGAGGCGACAATAACGGACAACCAAATTCTTTCCCTAGGAAAGAATTTGGTTATCTAAAAATTCACTATTTTCAACTTTCGGTTACTAGGTGTCGATATTAGAACATTTGAAGACCTGACACTTCGATGTTCTAATATAGACCCCTGTCTTTTGATGGTGGCCATCCATTCACTCCAATGTTGAGTAATTGCAGTAGAGATAAATCTAGCAATGCCATGAGGGCACTGCTCTGTATGGGCATCAGTGAGACTGAATGTGTGTGTGTGTGTGTGTGTGTGTGTGTGTGTGTGTGTGTGTGTGTGTGTGTGTGTGTGTGTGTGTGTGTGGGTCTTTTTCGGAAAATAAGCAAGTGTGGGGGGACTTGTTTAAGGCTGTGTGGATATACATGTGCCCGTGTCTGTGTTTGTGCATACGTATAGGGGTGCCTTTGCTAGCGCGATGCATGCGGTACTAGGAAGAACACTACCACTGTTGGATCAGCTCAGTGTTTGATTCAGAGACATGGTAATGAGCTGCAAGTGGGGTGTTTTGACATGGCTTTATCATGTGTCTAAAATGGAATTTCTCTCAATCTCACTAATTGATCAGCACTTGTTGGTCAACTGGTGTGTGCAGAGAGTAATTTTCTGATGCCCAGGGACTGTCCTACTGCAAACTGTTGAACCTTACTGAAACGTACTTTCAAGATTGTTACTTCTGTATACCACAAGTTTTGCTGATTTTTGTATATCATATGTGGTGGAATTCTAAATGTAAGTGGCAGTTACTGCATTTTTTTCTCCCCAGGCTTCCGTTGAAAATGGGCCTTGCCCTGTCAGATTTTCACAAGTAAACATAGACAAATTATTTATTTTATGTATCTATTTTATTTATTTTACATTTGTTTACTAGGATAGTCTGACTGGGCTAGTAGCCCGTTTTCAGTGGAGGCCTGGGGAGAAAAGCTCCATTACATATGCATAGTTACATAAGCAGAGATTTGAGAAAACAATTACACTAGTTGTAAAAGAGTAAATAGAAGTGGTATTAAAATGCATTAACATAGTCATTCAGAATGTTCACATGAACAATACTTCTCAGCAGGAATTGACATTACTAACTTGGAATTAGAGCATAAACAGTTACATAACCATGTATAATAAGTCTGAGTTGACTGTTAACTAGAGGAGGATGCAGAGAGTGGCTTGAGAGGTGAATGTGGAAAGAAAAGAGATGTGGAGGAATTTATCCTGGGGTGATACAGGTGCAGAGACAGTTGTTGATAAGGTGTTCTTTGATTAGTAGTTTAAATTTGGCGTTGGTGGGGGTGTTGAGTATGTTTTCAGATTTTTGATATATGATTTGCAAATAGGGAGTTACCAAAAGAGTTAGTAGTTTTGTGGCTTTTTAGTAGTAATTTAGTGGATGAAGAGGACGGGAAGTGTTGTAAGGCTGGACTAGTTTTTTAAGTGCTGGACAGGATTTGGGTTGGTGAATGACATAGTGAGGAATTGTACGCTGGTTAAATGAAAGTAGATGTGGTAGTTTGAGCCAGTGTAGTTGTTTCAGGGCTGAGCAGTGATGTGCTCCGTTAGGGAGATTGGCAGCAAATCGACAAATTTTATGGTAGTAGGTCTCTAGTTTAATGACTTCAGATTTTCTAAGATTAGTGGGTGCGGTGGTGCAGCGGTAGCATTGTCGCCTCACAGCAAGAGATTCTCCTGTTCGATTCTCAGCTGGAGTGCCTTCTGTGTGGAGTCTGCATGTCCTCCCTGCAGTTGAGTGGCATTTGAAAGACATGCGTGAATGGGCATGCCTTCGTTGAAGGCTGGGCGTTGAGTTGGCACCTTGGCACCGTAAAAATCTACTGCAGTCATTAGCGGACCTGAGTTCTGCTGTGGCGACCCCTATCCGGGAAAAGTAGGAAGAAGAAGAAGTGAAGATGGATGAGGCATACAGTAATGTGGATAGAAGGTGTGTTCTAGCAAGGGCCTGTTTGGTGGAAGGGGTGAGGAATGTTCTGATCCTATATAGACAGCCAAGCTAATATGTATCTTCATAACGGTAATGGCTATGTGTTTGTCACATTTTAATGAGCTATCTATTGTGACACCTAGAAGCTTAGTGTTATTTACTGGCTCGATTTTGGTACTGCTGGAGGAAAGGATATAGAGAGGGGAAGTGGGTTCATTGGATCTATTATGTGAGAATATCATAAGTTTTGTTTTATTGGGGTTTAGTATGAGTTCGTTCTCCTTGAGGTATAGTTTTATATTTGAAAATGCCTGCTGGGTTTTGAGTTGTAGATCCTGGTGAGAGGGGGCTGAACAGATGACTGTGGAATCATCTGCATACTTCACTATAGTAGAGTGTGGGATAGCGGAACTGAGTTTATTTGTAAATATGGAGAAGAGTAAGGGCCTTGTGGGATGCCAACAATGACAGGTAGCGGTGGTGATAAGTCATCAGCCCACTTGACAGCCTGTTGCTATTTGGAGAGGTAGCTTTAAAACCAAGTGAGTGCTGAGGATGAAATATGGATGGAAGATAATTCCTGTGGTAATTTCTGATGTGAAGCAGCATCTAAAGCTTGAGAACTATCCAAGAATATGGAATAGTCAAGGGTGTTGCTATTTTTGTGGCTGTTGATGGTATATGCAAAGCTTAGTAAGGTAGTAGTGGTACTGTGTTTTGGCTTAAAGCCATACTGAGAGGTGGAGAGTAGATTGTTTTGTAGTAGGTAGGTAGAAGCTGAGAATGTATACATTTGTCTAGTATTTTGCTAAGGGATGAGAGTATTGCAATGGGTCTATAGTTGGATAGTTCTGTTGATGACCCTCCTTTATGCAGGGGAATAATGTGGGTGACTTTCCAAAGTACTGGAACATATTGTTGAGTAATGGAGCAACTGATGAGCAAGGAGATTGGATAGGAGATGGAAGCAGATCCTAGTTTAAA